>NC_052352.1:15056621-15116762 GCF_009727055.1 Benincasa hispida | reverse complement strand
CAACCAACCTTGAGGCAGTGGATTATTGATGCTCAGCAGGGTGATCTTGACTTGGTTCAGAAGTGTTGTCAGTTAGGGTCAGGACAGGCAAGTGAATTTTCTATGTCAGTGGACAAGGGTCTTTTGTATCAAGGACGGTTGTGCGTCCCAGCAGTTGATGGCTTGAAAGGGGAACTGTTGGTGGAAGCTCATAACTCTCCATTCTTGATGCACCCAGGTAGTACCAAAATGTACGAAGATGTGAAGCGGTATTACTGATGGCCCAATATGAAAAGGGAGATAGTTGATTATGTCAGTAGATGTTTAGTCTGTCAGCAGGTGAAGGCCCGAGGCAGAAGGTAGTAGGCTTGCTACAACCTTTGGATGTGCCAGAGTGGAAATGGGAGAGTGTGGCTGTGGATTTTATTACGGGGTTGCCCAGGACAGTGAAGGGTTTCTCGATGATTTAGGTTGTGATAGATTGGCTCACCAAGGTGGCACATTTTATTCCAGGAAAGCCCACGTATGCGGTGAGTAAGTGGACTCAGTTGTACATGAAGGAGATAGTAAGGTTGCATAGTGTGCCAGTGTCAATTGTGTCCGACAAGGACTCTCGTTTCACCTCTAGTTTTTGGAAGAGCCTCCAGGCAGCTTTAGGGTCGCGGTTGAACTTCAGTACAACATTTCACCCCCAAACTGATGGGCAAACAGAATGTTTAAATCAGACATTGGAGGACATGTTATGCGCTTATGCGTTGGAATTCTCAGGGAGTTGGGACTCCCACTTGCATTTGGTCGAGTTTGCTTACAATAACAGCTATCAGGCTACCATTGGTATGTCGCTCTTTGAAGCTCTTTATGACAGAGGTTGCAAGTCTTCCGTTTGCTGGAGTGAGGTTGGGGAGAGGAAACTGGTGGGGACTGAGTTAGTGGAGTTGACGAATAAAGCCATGCAGAAAATCAGGGCCAGAATGCTAGTAACACAAAGTAGACAGAAAAGTTACGTGGATGTCAGGCGAAAAGATTTGGAGTTCGAAGCAGGTGACAAGGTGTTCAGATTTGGAGTTCGAAGCAGGTGACAAGGTGTTCCTGAAAGTGGCGCCAATGAAGGGTGTCCTGAGGTTTGGGAAGAAGGGTAAGCTAAGTCCGCATTTTATAGGACCATTCGAGATTTTGGAGCGGGTCGATTCTGTGGCTTACCGTTTGGCCTTTCCGCCGCCCCTCTCCGTGGTCCATAATGTATTTCATGTCTCCATTTTGAGGAAGTATTTAATGGACCCGTCGTATATGGTGGACTTTGAGCCCTTGCAACTGAATGAGAACTTGAGTTACGAGGAAAAGCCCGTGCAAGTTGGGTTAGGGAGGTGAAAGTTTTGTGCAGCAAGGACGTGCTACTGGTGAAGGTCCTATGGCAGAATTATCAGTTTGAGGAAGCTACTTGGGAACGAGAGGACGAGATGAGGGCACTGCATCCAGAGCTCTTCCAGGATTAGAACTTTCAAGGACGAAAGTTTATTAAAGGGAGGAAGAGTGTAACGTCCCAAAGTTATTTTTGTTTAAAAAAAAAGGAAAGAAAAAAAAAGAGAAAGAAAAAGGGGGGAAATATTGGTTATTTTTAGAAGAGAAGTAGGGTTTTAAATGGCATTGGGATGCATGCAAAAGGAAAAAATTCTTTTTCCCTTTCTCTCTTCTTCTTCTTCTTCTTCTTCTTCTTCTTCTTCTTCTTCTTCTTCTTCTTCCTCCAGTCGCCCCCTGCTTTAGTTGCCATCACCGTCGTCGATCACGCCAGCCCTTCACCGGTCGTCTCTTCGTGCGTCCTCAGGGTGCTTAGCGGAAGGAGGCCCAGTCGATTACGGATTCCGTTTCAGTTGCGCCGTCTGCTGAGTGTGGCGTCGATAGCTGTCCACTTGCCATTCGACTCGACGCACGCCACACCGTCTGCCTCCGATCTACACCGTCTGCTTCTGTTTCACGCGATTCCAGCCGTGCGAGCCCTTCCGCGCCACTTTTCGTCCGCCGCACGTCGATAGTCGAAGCCCAACGCGCGCCAGAGCATCCCTCGTTCGTTTTGTGCACCGGAACAGTGTCAGTTGTCATCGATTCGCGGCAGTCCGGCCGAGCGGTCTATTGAGGGTAAGTTGTTTTCTTGGCAGCCCATTGTCATTTGGGGTTTCTTTGGTTTTAAGAACGTATGTCGGTGAAGGGACTTCTCAAGCGGAGTAAAGTCTTGTTTTGGGATAGTGCCTTATCTTGAGGTAAGGGGTTTACTGCTGATTTCCCTAGGATGTTGTTAGGCCTACTGTGAAATATTTTATTTCATATGTGAAACTGTGATGGAATCTGCTATGGGTGTTGTGCTAAATTCGATACATTGAATTTGAATTATTCTTGCTATGATGAATTTGGGATATAAGGATTAAAGGTTACTGTGATAAGGTTGAAGCATGGATATAATGTGTTAAGGTTTGATGTTGAGTACTGATGCATGAGTTATATAATATGTTAAGGCCAGATGTTGAGTTGATGTATGAGTTATGAGTGGACTGAAACAGTTGATGGAAATAAAGGGAATGGTGTTAAAATTTAATGTTGAGTCACGGCCTTGATTGCATGTTTATGTTTAAATATGTACTGATGTTTGTAAGCTTATGCCCATATGAGATTTTAGTGACCGTTAGTATACCATTGAGCCATGCACATCGCATGTGTGAGCCTTCGGGCCACACCCTATGTTTAAATATGGTGTCCTTTTTGGGATCACCACTTGTAATTATGCTGTGACCTTTGAGTCACTACTTATGAAAGCGTACCTTTGGGTTCGTCCCTTATGCCTATGCCTATGCCTATGTTTATGATTCATTGTGCATTTTTGGTCCAATGGATAATCTAATAGGTCACTGAGTGGGCTCAATAGTGGACCACTTACTGAGTATATTTTTATACTCACTTTTTTTTTCCTATTTTTCAGGTAAGAGTAACAACAGGCTGGCGAATGACAAGAGAGATCCATGATCTGGCCATTAGAACGTTTCACTGCTTCCGCATATAGTATTATGTTTTGAATTCTGGTTTAGGAGCTAGGCGTCCTTCATTATTATACAAAATATATAAATTTTATTATTTGACTATTTAATTTTTAACATTTGTTTTAGTAGAAATTAGGGGTACACCGACCAGTAAATTATTTTATTTTATTTTTGCTTTAGTTTATTTACCATTATTTATATATGTTTTCCCATCCTTGCTCGTTTGAGCATTATTAAATAAAATTTTTGGCTCTTTAATTTGATGATTTAAAAGACATTGTACGATTGAGTCTATGCATGCATAAAGTAGCGTCCTAGAATATTATAGGAAACTAAGATCGTTACACTTTAGTTATGCATGCTATGGATTTATGTGATGTTATGCTATGAGTCTTGAATTTATGAGATGCTATGCTATGATTTCATGTTATGGGACCATTTATTACCCTCCTACCCATAGCTATGTACACCTCAGTTCAGTTTATTATGTGCGCCTTCGGGTCCACCAGATTATGTGCGTTTTCAAATTCATCAGTTTATTATGTACGCTTTTGAGTTCACCAGTTTATGTGCACCTTCAGGTCCACCACATTATGTGCACCTTTGATCCACCGATTTATTATGTTCGTCTTTGGGTCCACCAATTTATATGCACATTCGGGTCCATTAGTTATGTGTTCCTCCGAGTTCACTAGTTAATACGAGTACATCTCACATATGGTAGGGCGGGTTAAATTGTTCCAACAGATGACAATTCATGTTCAGCATTTAGTACTTCATATTAGGTTCCATCATTTTAGAACATTCAATTCATGTTGCATTTGTTTGCATAGTCTGACCCCAGTAGATGGGTTAAATACTCAATCTTTTCTTAATTTTTTTTTTTAGTTAAAGGCAATAATGTATTAGGTACTTGACGAGGAGGTGACTAGATAGTCGCTTCTGTTGAGTGACATGTTTTTAAGATGTTGAATGATTAAAAAAAACATTTGACTTTATAGTTTTGAATTCAAAAGCAACATTTTAGCGAGAGGATGGAGCGAGAAGCTAGAGGAATAATCTGAACAAAGTAAAACATCGAAGAAAAAATTACAGTTGTATCCGATGAAGAACAAGAAAAAAGAGTGAAATACTAGAGCGAGAAGCAAGAGAATGAGCGTGAAACAAGAAACGAGAGCGAGAAGTTAGAGTGAGAAATGAGAATTCGTCTGTGCGCCAGATTCTCACATACGATTTTGAGATAATAGGGTACTTTCACATGCACTTGACATAAGCAAAAGGTCATTGTTGAATCAAATTTAAACCTGGGCCAAATCTCATTTGCGCTGAATAAAAACCCCGACAATCTTGTTCTTTATGAACAACTAACCGGCTATTTTTTGGTCCCTTTGGATCAAACCTCTCCAAGTTGTAGAGCTAGAGAGCCCTTGTTCGGGGATCGGAGAAGCTGAAACTGTGATGCAAAAGGTAAGGAAATTCGCCTCCTTCGTCCGAACTATTACAACTGCAACATCCGAATTTCTAGCCACGACATCACCAATCCATTCACCACAGCCATACTCGCATTTGGGTGTGCATGCTCGTGATGTCATTTACCTTAAGAATCGAGAAATCAATATACTTATAAGACTGGGCCATCTTAACTCTGCCATTAAGTTGTTCGATGAAATGCCTCTTCATGACGTCGTTACTTACAATTTGCTAATTTCTGGGTGTCTTCGCAATGGGCATCCAGAGCGCGCATTTGGTCTATACAGCCAAATGGTTTTACGAGGGATTAGAGAAAGTGCGTCAACATTTACTTCACTCTTGGGTACTTGTAGCAACATGGATTTTTTCAAAGTAGGGAGTCAAATTCACTGCAGGGTTGTTTTTTTTGGGTTTACCTTGAATTTGTTTATTGCCAGCTCTCTAATTGATTTCTTTATGAGAATGGGTCTTGATATTGTAGCTTTGAAGCTGTTTGATGAGTTGCCGCAACGAAATATAGCTGTTTGGAACTTGTTGCTTTGTCGGTACTGTGAACTGAGCCAATTCGAACAGCTTCTGGGTTTTTTTCTCGAAAATGCAATTAGAAGGCGTAGAGCCAAATGGTCTTACGTTTTGCTATTTCCTTCGAGGATTTGGTAGCGAGAGGCTCTTAGATGAAGGGAAGCAACTACATACCCGTGCTGTTAAGATCGGATTTCTTGAATCAAATATCTTTGTTCCAAATGCTTTGGTGGATTTCTACTCTGGTTGCAGAAGTTTAACAGAAGCAAAAAAAGCATTTGAATGTATACCATTAGACGATGTTATTTCCTGGAATTCGATTGTTGTAGTTTATGCAGACAATGGTTTCTTGTCAAAATCACATGAGTTGTTTTCTCGTTTTGGGGGAAAAGGCCCTCAATTTGGTCGTTAATGGCTCTTTTGAATTTATCTAGTCGGACAAGGAATATCCAGTTGGGGAAACAGATTCAATCTTGTGCTCTGAAACTGGGTTTTGCTCATGAGAGTAGCCACCTTCAATCGGCGTTGATAAATATGTATGGCAAATGCCTTGATATTGAGAGTTCAGTGGCCGTGTATGAAAGTATTTCTGTGAGAACTTTGGAGTGTTGCAACTCTTTAATGACATCTTTGCTACACTGTGGTGCCATTGAAGATGCGATCGAGATGTTTGGATTGATGGTTGACGAGAGAATTGGACTTGATGAGGTTACTTTGTCCACGACATTAAAAGCACTATCAATGTCTTCTCCATCAGACTTGACCAGATGTAGATTGCTCCACTGTTGTGCCATAAAATCAGGCTTTGAATATAATTCCGTGGTTTCTTGTTCTTTAATGGATTCTTATTCAAAGTGTGGTCATGTTGAGCTCTCTTGCAAAATTTTTGAGGAAATCCATTCCCCCGGTGTCATTTGTTTCACCTCAATCATCAATGGATATGCCCGAAATGGACTGGGGAAGGAGGGTGTTCAAATGCTCAAGACGATGATCCAGAAAGGCCTGAAACCTAACAAAGTGACTTTCTTGTGTGCATTGATAGGGTGCAACCATTCAGGACTTGTCGAAGAAGGAAGATTTGTGTTTGAGTTGATGAAAACCCTTCACGGAATTGAACCAGAATGGAAACATTATTCATGCATGGTCGATCTTCTTGGTCGTGTAGGTCTGCTGGATGAGGTTGAAAAGTTGATTCAAAAGGTGCCTGAAAGGGTCAACGGTGTAATCTGGAGCTCCATGTTAAGAAGTTGTAGAATCCCTGGAAATGAAACAATCGGAAGGAAAATTGCAAAGTCGTTGGTGGACCTTGAAACTGAAGATCCTGCCATTCTTTTGCAGGCTTCAAACTTCTATTCTGATATTGGATATTTTGAAACTTCAAAGCAACTTAGAGAAATTGCATTGACAAAAAAAGTGATCAGAGAAATTGGTCACGGTTTAATTGAGGTAAAAAGTCATTGTTAACTGGGGACTTCCACTTGGTGGAATCAATAGCTCGGATAAACTCCTACAACTGAGCGCAGTGATGCCTGCCACCTGGAGGTTTCTTTCTTGGATCTTTGGAAGGTAAGTAAAAGATTAATCAATCCTTACTTGCTTACAAGTTGATTTCAAGCCATTTTATGGCCTTATTCCTTGACACGGGGTTGCCTGATGTTACTCGATACTGAGGAAAAATTGCACGTGCTAGTATGTAGTATCTATAGATAGGATCCCTTTAGCAGATGAACATATTTTTCTCCTTAGTGGTGAATAATTTTTTTTTTATAAGAAATATAAACTTATATTCAAATAGTGGAGATAAAAAAAGAACAACCTAGGGCAGGGGTAGAGGTTCTCCCCACCCCAAAGAGCTAGGATATAAAGGTCTTCCAATTGTTAAAAATCATAAAAAGGTTGTAATTACAAAATAACTTGGTGTAATTTGTGCACCACCAAGAAGTGTGTTGAACAACAGTCCAAAAAGAATCAAAAGAAATAGACTTATCTTCGAAACTTCTATTATTCCTCTCTTTCCAAATACACCACAAGAGGGAACTAGAAGCGCAACTCCAAATGACCTTCTCTCTAACAACAAAGGCTCTACACTCGAGGCCATCAACCATCCAATCGTCAATTTTGTTAGGGAGGCAAAAATCAAGACCAAAGGTTCAAAATGGGAGGGACCACCCATTGGAGGTAAACTCACAGTGCAAAATCAAGTGGTCAAGGGACTATTCACTTTTCATACAGAGGCAACATATAGAAGGGCTGAGAGAGGAATGATGAAGCTTCATTTGAAGTTTGTCATGAGTATTAAGACTTCTATAAGCAAGAGACCAAAGGAAGAACTTCATCTTCTTTGGAATCTTAGGCTTCCAAACAGTTCTCACCAGAGCAAAAGTGAAGGAAGAGGTGCACTTCACGATGTTAAAAAAGGTGGCCTTTGTAGTGAATTTTTCGGAGGCCTCTAAGTTCCACTTGGGACTATCCCGACGATTTTGAGGAGCTCAGGAGTTCAAAATTTCTAGAATAGCAACCATGCCATCGATCTCTCCATCAAGGAGGTTCCTCCTAAGCCCAAAATCCAAGACTGACTGGTAGAGTTCCAGCAATCTACTACAATGACATCATTCTTTGGGGATTGGGAGAAGATATTGGGGAATTTTTGGGCCAGGGACATATCAACACATCAATTGTCTTTCTAGAACTGAATAGCTTTCCCATCACCCAAAATGAAAGTTGTGAAGTTGAAAAACAGATCTTTATGGTTAAAGGTTCTTGCCCACAGACTCGAATTCCTTCCTCTTCTATGCTTTTTTGTGATTCGACCAAAATGATCAAAACCATAGATAGCCACAATAATGCGTCTCCATAAAGCATTCTCTTTATGACAAAAGCGCCAGAGCCATTTTATGAGGAGAGCAATGTTTTTTTTTTATGAAGCGACTCTATACCAAGGCCATCGTATATAGTAGGGAGGGAGGTATAGTTCCAGTTGACAAGGTGGGAAACAGGGTTACGATGACCTCCATTCCACACAAAGTCTCAAATGATCTTTTTCAGGTTATTTATAACTTTGACCGGGGCCTGCATAAGGAAGAAGAAATAACGTGGGAGACAATAGAGAACAAGCCAAAGTCAACCCGCTGCCTTTTGAGAGAGAGATTCCTCTCCATTCGTCCACTTTTGACTTAAACCTCTCCTCAAGATTTCTCCAAGCTTCCTTCGCACTGTGAATCCCACCAATAGTCTCAACTCTGCAGTCGAAATTAATAGCATGACAGCCCCGAACCCAAAAGAAACAAGTTAACAACAATCCACCACGCCTTAAGGTTGCCATCCCACGAACAAAAGAGAAGAGTATCGTCTGCAAACTTTAGATGTGTTAACTCAACATTCAAGTTTTTAAAAGAGAAGCCTTTTATACACCTCCTTTCATTGTAGTACTGAATAAGACAACTCAAAGCATCCCCCACAATCGTGAAAAGAAAAGAAGCAAGGGAGTTTCCCTAACATAGGCCCCTTTTAGCCAGAATTTTACCACGAGGTTGTCCATTAACAATAATAGAAAAATTGGTTTTAGAAAGACAGCCTCAAATCCACCTCCTTTATCTCCTGCCAAACCCTTTTGAGTTTCAAAATCATGTTAAGGAAAGCCCATTCCACCTTATCATAAGCCTTCCCGAGGTCAAGTTTCAAAAGGGCGCCTCTGTTTCCAGTCACTTGCCACTCCTCTAAGGATTCGGATGCTGTAAGGATAGCATCAAGAATATGCCTCCTCCACAAAGACCGGTTGAGACTCATACACAATGGAGGGAAGCACTTTCTTAAGCCTTGTAGCAAGCACCTTAGAAATGATTTTATAGAGGAAGGTAACCAAACTGATTGGTCTAAAATCGTTTACTCAGGAGGCCTTTTTCTTCTTTGGAATAAGACAAATATAGGTTTCATTGCAACGCTTGTTAATAGTACCATTTTTTAAAAAATCTAGGAACACGCCTACTAAGTCGGATTTTAGAACGTTCCAAGATTTTTTATAAATTTCAGAACAAGCACTTTCATACTTCTTGTGGTGTGGCCTCTAGAGCTCTTTTCATATATCCATCTTAGCACATTGAAGTTGCCCCAACACACCCAAAATTACTACAAAGCCCATCTAAATCAATTAACTCCTGCCAGAACTTGTCTCTATTTTTGTAGGAAGAGGGATCATAGACACCTGTGATCCAGCCATGGAAGTCAATGTTAGTTCTACAAAGAATTGAGAGAGAGAACTGACCTTGAATAGAGTCAATCAACGAAACGGAGTCCTCCTTCCACATGATTAAGATACCTCCCGAGGAGCCAACCACATCTTAAGCCACCCAGTCAATGTGACGGTTACTCCAAATCGATTTCACCATCTTTCTATCGACACCACTAATTTTAGACTCTTGAAGAATAACCACGTTCGGTTTGTATTTTACCAACAGGTCTTTGACTAGATTTCTTTTGAGGCGAACATTCAGACCTCTTACATTCCAAGAAAGAACTAACATGGAGAAACATTGAGGCCCTTTGAAGTACTAGTTTTAGCCGCTAATGCTTCCTTTTCCCAGCTACTAATTAAGGCTTTCACTTCTCTGCTAAGCTTATTGTTTGAGGCCCCTCCCTTCCTTTGCGTCTTCCCCTTCTACGTGATGGCACGAATGCACAAATTATGTTTTAACAAAGTCTCAAAGAGGAAACGGGTTTTGAGAGGCTATAGGCTCAAGCTCCGTTGCACTTTCCACACCT
Organism: Benincasa hispida; assembly: GCF_009727055.1. Lineage (NCBI taxonomy): Eukaryota > Viridiplantae > Streptophyta > Magnoliopsida > Cucurbitales > Cucurbitaceae > Benincasa > Benincasa hispida. The sequence continues at coordinate 15,107,007 of NC_052352.1, read as the reverse complement.
GTCGTATCCTCAAGAGTAGTCTGAAGAGGAGAGGTATGACAAACCTTGACAAGTTACTGCTCCCCAATCTCAATCCTCTGATCGGGCCTTTCGTGAAAAACATTTTAGAGATCTAAAGGGGTATCTGACATGTCCTCCTCAATAGGGGCAAAAGGATTTTCTGAAATCAAATTGCCAGGGCTTGAAAGCGTAATTTCTGAAGGAGCGCTTGTGGTGGTTGTTGGTGCCATTGGAGCTTTGGGGCTTTGGGGAGGAAACCTCCCCTACGCTCGTTGAACAGATGATCCCTTTTCTGAGAAAGGTATAGACTTCGTTTTTTCATCAAACTTAATTCCCTTAGGCTTTTGGGATTTAGGATTTGGGTTTATAGTTTTATTGGGCTTAGAAAAATGGGTCGCCATTCTATTCTTACCAGTCAACGAGGGAATGGCATTCTCATAATGCTCTTTGGGGCTGTAAATTTACTAGGTCTTTTGTCATCAGTCTGAATATGGGCCTTCCCCTTCTTTTTAGCATCAGCCCAACTCGCACCAAGGCCCAGGCCCACTCCTAACTCTTTGGGTGCCAAATTTGAACGATCCCTTTCACCATGTGGTTTTGCTTTGTCTTAGAAAAAACTCTGGCTTTTTGGACATTGTAGCTGGGTTTGATTCTTGAACTTTCATATTTGTTCTACTTCGATCATATGTTATAAATATGATACTGGGATAAACACTATATTCTCAAAACCAAATATGCCTTATTTTATGAATCTTATATTGGAAACTAATCAATTAGAAGTAAGTATAATAATTTAAGCACGAGATACAAGCAACTTTAACATTGAAAATTGTACGTAACACAATGTGAGGAGTAAAAAATTATGAACTGAAATCAGAATCTCCATTATACTCAATAATCGGTTACAATGAGTTCTCCCTAATCGCAACTACATACAGGTATACACAATAGATATCTCAAGACAATAAACCTCGATATATCGCCGTACGACAGATCTGATTAGCTATTGTCACATTAACTGTTAGACACACCTTAGATCTTTCCACGCGCTAAATGTCTATTGGGTTCAGGTCCGAGCCTTTGGGTCCCTTGTAAAAATGTTCAGCTTGCTTCGATGAGAAGGAGCCATGGATACCGACGACTCTATTGATAAGAAGGTTGGCATCTTGAAAAGTTACCACCTGCACAAGAAAGTTTCATATCCATTTATGAGCTCGACAAGAATGAAACCACAATAATTTCCTTTGGCTTTAATGGCAACTTCCAAGCAATCATTGAGACTTGAGTTCTCATCAGCCAAGTCAATAAAACCATAAAACATGTCATCAACCGCTTTAAACACCCTTTTGTTCCATAAATGCTGGGGGATAAGCTTGATCCATCCTCCATAAGAAGATATTACTCGCATTCTTCCGAGTTTTTCCACATCCCACCTCTCCATTTTTAGCGTCAGTGGCCCATAAGTAGCCCATCCTTTGTTCATTGTGAAGAGCTTCGCCATATATGGGGTAGGGCATTTGAGAAGGACTTTATCGGGATGAAAAAGGATTAAAGATAAAGGAGCATTGTGTCTGCATCTGAAGGACATCTAGGACTCTGCTCCAATCGTCGTAGAAATCACGTTTGGTGACTACCGGGGTTTCTTCCCAGCAAATGTGTCTGATCTCTTTTTGTCAGCACTTTTGTAATCGTTGTTCGCGAGAGTAGAGAACATAAAGCCTAAAGATGGGTGGTGCGATGATGGGACCAGACTTCTGGTAACATTGGCGAACGAATGATCATCTTTTTTACCCTTTTGGGAAGGTCTTGTGCTCTCCTTTCCATTCAAAAAGTCGATTAGCAGATTTCTAAACCATCCCCATCCTTTAAAGTCCACTCCAAATGGAATAACAAGGTCACCTATTTCCCCGAGTTCAATACTTTTGTTATCTCCAAAAAGCTTCCTCTTTCATTTGTTATTTTCTGGATCCAAATAAATCATCTGTAGCAGGACTTTCGAAAGAACTTTTGGGGCTTGGGAGCTTGCAACACTTCCTCTAAAGAGTCAATTACCTAGACGAAAATGCTTTATTCTCTAGTGATCGTGAATGTTTTGTCCCGGTGGGATTCGGTTAGATGGACCACTTGGCCTCTGCTTTGCCTGTCAAACTCACATGTGAAGTGCTTGTGGTCTATCTTAGTTGAGAGTTTTCTTGCAGCAGTCATCTCTTCCACCGCCAACAATTGCTCTTTCACATTTTTGCCGGCTTGAATGAAAAACTATTCTTGATGGAATACAGTGCCGGCAATTGGCAGCGGCAACGTGAAATTTTCGGCAGACCATGCCTATCACCTCCAGAACAGACAACTAATGTATCAAACCTTCAACCGTAGTGATATTGCTACTGAGTGCAGCCTCGTGTATGAGCAGATGGCAAGATAGCGAGTGTTACTTGGTGAAAAGCGGTATATACGTCACCGCAACAGTTCTAATCCTCATCTCAACATGCTTAACCATAGGCTCTGTCGTAACAGTTCAAATCAACGAATCTAGAAAATCTACCACTGCCAAAATGGAAAAAAACGTTTAAACAGTAGAGAAAAATAAAAGTGTCACAACAGCAATGACAACAACAACGGCGGTGATCGGCAGCCTGCAGTGCAGCTGGCCACCGAGAGGTGTGCAATGCGTTAGTGTGGTGAGTTGGGATTACTTGGGCGACCTAACATAATGAATATTATTATGCATTAACAACTGCTACATGTCTACCAATTCTCATAGTTAAATTTCCATTGCTCAATCTGTTTAGTTATAAGTAGAAGTAGCGCATAATCCTTTAACTTTTGTCTTTTTACTTTTATTTATCGCCTCAAACGCATTACTTCACAAACATTATTGAGTTACAAGTCTTTGTGTTCGACCTCGGATCACCCCGGGAAACTTGCGTTTCCGTTATACTTGGCGAGAAAGCGATAAAACTTGTGACAAGAACGCATGGTCATCGCATACATGCTAAAATGCATATTGTATATTTTCTAGTCCAACGCATGACCATCGAGGCATGGAGATCAACGCATAACATAAGATGCATATTTATTTTCCTCTCCTTTTCCGACCAACACTCTCTCCTATCCAAAAATAAATAACATCATCCATCTACTTACATGAGTGGAAAGAAAAGAGGGGGAGGGAGTATAACTCCCTCCCTTATTTAAATTAAAATAACAATTAATATAATATATATATATATATATATATATATATAAACTATATGTTATATTAAATATAACCTATAAATTATATTTTTAATATTGTATCATATACAATATAACCTATAGTTTCTTTTATCTCTCATATGGCATTTAATATAAATCCTATTTATATCAAATTTAACAATTATGAATCTAATTCATATAATTAATATTTGAATCTTATTTAAATATTTATTTCCTCTCATATTGTATAAATACATTATATCAATTATATCATATATAACTAAAATAACTTAATTATATCATATATAATTAAATCTCTCTTTTAATTTGAACCATTCAAATTAATCCAAAAACTTATTCTCATTTAATCCTATTGAGCTACCAAGGGGACCTCATGAACCTGTAGCTTGAAGCTCCAACGGTATTTGAATAATTAATCAAACTCTTTAATTAAATTATTCACCATCCGTTAACTGTCGAGCACTCAACTAAAGACTGACAGTTGCACTCTTCGCACCACAAATATATTTCCATGTCCATAGGATATAACCAATCAACAGTATAATAACCCTTCATAAATTGCTTGTAAGTACAACTAAACCAAAATTACCGTTTTACCCCTGTAGTTACATCTAACTCCTTAAGTATCACCGATACCTCTAATGAACAAAAGATTATAGTCCAACTATGACTAAACCCCTCTCGAGCCAGGAGAGGGTGTGGCGCCATATTGTTCAAGCCACAGAATCAGCCCTTAAGGGAGCAATTTATCTACTTACCCCGACCTCAGGGAATGAGTGAATTCCTTCTTATGTAGCTATGTTCCCAACTCCCCAATCAGACGAATCCCCAAAATGCAAGAATCATTGACGAAGCTCCTCACGATGAACAAGGGATTGCATATATATCTTCATCAGTGGTGAATATTATTAGTAGCTTCATGTTTGCATCTCAGTTAGAAGTTCGCGTCTGAGTGGTACATGTTATATCTTTTTCGTTGTTGTCATGTACAAGTCAGTTATGTATTTGATATGGAAGATACTAGGAAATGTAGCTATTTAGTTTTTGGTTTTGTTTATCCAACGTATTCTATCTTATTTCCATCACTCTGTAAACATTAGCTCGATGCACAAAAATTGTGGCACCAGTTGATTCTCTCAGTTGGATTTGTAGGTTCCCTCGGCTGAGCCGTGAGATATTTCCTTAATGGGGTTGCATTGGAGGATCCGATGCCATTAGTGGTTCAGGAAGCAATGGTGAGCAGCGTCATTGTGTATATAATACAAGAGAAATACATCCAACATTTTTGTCTGAATGTTTGATAGTGCTCTCCCCCTTTTGCTTTGCAGAGGACAATCTACAGCAAAAATTATTTCAAACAAAAACGAGGGATCTAATATTGGAGAATTGGGCCACCAAAGACAAATGATCTTCGGTCGAGATATTGGCCATGGATTCAAGTTCCAATCCAAAGCTAGATGTGTAGAATATATGAATATTGAAAACATTTAGCCATAAGGCCCATAAAATGGAAATGGAAAATTCTAGCGACCAGTCATTAACAAAGCACAATCTAAGCACTTAAGCTAAAATCATTTGACCGAGAGGCAATTGAAATAAACAAGTGTATTAAAATACATATTACTATCAAAGAGTCTACGGACTGGGTGGGAAGAATTGTATTTTGGCTTGAAGAAGGTCAGAGGCGTCCCTGTCAAAACCATACTTTGAAATAGGCTTGAAGGCACATTGTAGACTACGTACAATGTCAAAATAGGCTTCATTTCACAATTTGTCGATGTGAACAATGATAAAAGCTAGATGTGAATTCCTTAAATCTATACTTGAACAACGTCTCCATAAAACTTAATTTTAAGGCTGAAGGACAAAGAATCATTGTAACTGAAGAATAGATTAACAGTAGGTTCCTAAATGAACCTTGTGGAGTCATTGCATAAAAATGGGAGTTTTCTATAAGAACACTAAATAAGAGAATAATCGTCATGAAAAGTAGACATTGCCCTTGTATTGGATTTTGGAAAATCCTTGAGAAGGGAAGAGGATTTTGGGACTGGGATGCGATCCATGTTCTTAAGAAAGAGAGAAGATTGAAATGACAAAGGTTGAGTAGGTATTCATAAGTCTTAATAGGTGTTTAAGGTACTGAGTTGGTTATTATAGTTTAGGCGGGACGAGGTGGGGTTGGGATGCCATTCTCCATCCCCGTCCCTGCTTCCCATTTCATTCTCTATCTCTGTGAAATTTCCATAAGGATCGAGGCGGAGATTCCTGTGAAAAAATTTCCTTATTACTTTTCTTTTTTTTTTTAAAAAAAAAAGTCAATTAATTTAAATCACTAATATGAGTAAATTTTAATTAATAATTAACTTTATCACTAAATTGTTTATTGTGGTTAGTTTTACATGACAATTTAAATTTAAAGATAAAAGTATTTTTCAGTAGAAAGAAATAAATATAAATCAAATTATTCACATATATAATCTAAATTTAAATATTCAATTTAAACATCATTATCTTCCCCAATAAAATAATCAAATTTGAAATTTAAATGTAATATTTATATAATAATAATAATAATATAACATTAGATAACTATACTAAATACATATGGAGAAGCTAATAAGGTCAGGGACGAGGAACGGGGAACGCATTCCTTGTCCCTGTCCCTATTTAGCTCACGGAGAATTTTTTTCTCCACTCCCTCCCCCATTTCTTGTCTAATCGGGGAATGAGATGGGCTCCGTAGGGCCTGTTTCTGTGGAAAAATTGGGCATCTCTAATAAACACTATAACAAGAAGGGAAAGATGAGATGAGCAAAAAATAGTAAATAAAATAATAATACTGTTGTCGATTGTGGGTTATAATAGTTGGAAACATTAACTATTATTATTGGAGTTCTAAACATGGAGTAGACTATAATAACCCACTCCACCTACTTGAAGTTGGGATCTAACGGTCCTCTGATCTTTTGAAAAAAGAGAAATGAAAAGAGAAAAAAACGCAAGCCTTAAACCCCTTTTTGCAAATCTAAAGAAGACTCCAATGAATTAGTTAGGGATTTAAAATTAGCAAAATATATTTTTTTTAGTTCTAGAAACAGATTCAATTTTAGATAATTATAATTATAAAATTAGTGTTCTGCTCATAATCAAAACGACAATATGACTGCATCTAAACTTAAGAGTAGGCATTTAGAGAATATTATTTATCAACAACGTTATACACCATCTGTCTAGTTGATCACTACATACCTTTTCTTAGTATCGACTAGTAGCTGTTGTGTTGATTCTCTAATTTAGTTAAATAGAATGTAATTAGTGTTTGATTCATATTAGACATTGAAATTTTAGAACAAAACTAACTTTTTACCTATTGATGCGATGTGGCTCTATTGAAATACTTAAGATTCTTTTAGCATGTCCAATCGATTTACTCGACTCCACATCTCCAGAATCTCTTTGGTATATTTTCCTTCCATCAGAGTATCTCTAAATTTTCACTTGAGTTTTGTTCTGTCAGTGAATGATACAAGTTTTCATGATTTTGACAAACTCGATAGATTTGGGAGATAGAGAGGAACGTATAAAGTACACTCTCCACAAATTTCTTCCCACTTAAGTCTCGTGAAACCTTCATCTAAATTTTCTACCAAATTCTACATGAGGGATGTGCTGTTTGTCCACTTTTTAAAAACTTTTAAGAGCAAATCCTACATTTATGATATCCACATCGTTTCTTTTGCATGTAATTAAGATTTATAATTTGTATTAATTGAACAGCGCTTGAGTTAGTTTTTAAATAATTTATTTTTAAACACTTGAAAAGACATTTCAAATAGACTTGTAGTTTAAAACAATGTGATGGTGGACATTATTGGTGGAGGGTTGGTTTGTGGAGCAATGTGGATATTGAGATGAGAGAGAAAAAAAACAAAAGAAAATGATGAAAAGATTGAATGTGACTAGCTTATGGGTCATGTGGCTCATTAGAAGAGATCACACCACAAATTTATTAATTCACGCTTCTGTGTCTCTCTTCCTAGCCCTCAGATCATGTCCTTCAGAACCAAACTTCTCTCTCTCTCTGCTGGAATGGAACTGATCTCGTCCGTGAGTTTTAGCCAGCATGGCTTTTTGTATGTCCACTGTGAATTTAAAGCTTAAAACTTGCACACTTCTCACACACCAACCATGTGGGGACAACCATTTTCCTCCTCAAATCTTTCAAATTTCAGAATTTTCTGATATTTTCTCTTTCTCCCAACTGTTCTGTGTCTTGTCCTCTTCTTACCACAACTTTTTTAGTTAAGTAAATCATAACTTTCTTTTGTTTTCACCAAAAACAATGCTTTTCCTTTCACTTTAATTCTTTTACAGATGCCACAACACAATATCTATCCAACAAAGATCATATGAAAATGAAACGATATTACTCGATAAAAGTCTCAACTTTTCTTTTCGAATCAGGATCCATCCTCATCTATGTCATTAATTTTCCGATATTCTTATGCAGCTTATGGTTGTCAGTTATATGGATTATGATCTTAGTTGTCAAGTCATTGGAGTTAATAATATAATATAGTCAAAGTAGCAATAAAAGAAAAATTTTATAGCTGAAGAATTCACATGCAGGACAAAGCCACAAAGGTTTGGCCAAAATGTGAATCCACACTTGACAGCCACAGAGAAGACGGAGTTGGTGTCGGAGCAGCAGCACAGGCCTCAGCCACAACCGTAAAAACCTCAAAAGGTGGGAATTTTTCCATATCAGTTACTTTATTCTTCGTGAATGATATGGACAAAACTTTTGTGTTTGGTTTGTCCTGACTTCAAATTCTAGAATGATCCGTGAACTCCCTTGTTCCTAAAGGAGCATTTTTTGAGATCTCTCTCTAAAACCCACTTTAAAAAATAATAATTAAATCACAAAAATAACAGAATAAATTCATCAAATTTTCCCATTTGAAATGTGCTATTGTTTATAGGTGAGCAGGTAGTTGGGTCAGTTTGTATTTTATTTTATTGCTTATTATTATTTTTTATGTCACAAAATGTTATTTGGTGAACCTAACCAAACACGTCACTAGACTCACCACACCACATACCATGGTTTTTGGGTATAATAGGAAGGACCAATGAAGCTGTAGCTAATCACATGTTTTACTTTTCTTCACACAAACATGTAATTAAAGATATTTACCGTATGACAATTTTTTTATTAGACAACTACTCGACGATATTGAGATAGATAGCAACAAACCATTTAAGTTTTTCTCTAATGAAAAAAACGAGATGAGTAGAACGTCAGCTTGAAGAGTTTTGGTGCCTCGATTGGTGACCGCCTAGACCACTTGTTCGAAATTAATAAATTAAAAAATCAAGCGGAAGAAAACAATGGAAGCTAAAATTATTTAAAGTCATAATATATCTATTGATTGAATGAGTTCACGGGGGAAGAACACCTGCAAACTAGAGTTCACGCGCACAAAAAGACGGCTCAAATAATAATTTATTTTCCCTTTTTTTTTCTTTCTTTCTTCTGGGTGCTCGTACATACAAGGGGCCTTTTAAATCAATGAATCAACAACACAGAACAATATATTTTATATATATTACGTAATATTTTTAAGACTAAATTATAATAAATACGACTTAACTTTATACCTTTTGTCAAAAATATTTTTAAGCTTTCAAAAAAGAATTCAAATACTCTTATCATTAGTTTTGAATGGAAATCGTTTAAATTTTATTTTAAAAATACTCTTTAACTTTAAAAAGTTCCAATGCACATTCACGGTTAGTATATGAATGAAAATCATTAATATATTATTGCAAAAATAAATTTAAAATTAAAAAAAATGCTCATACCATTAATATGGTGATCAATTTGTTTGAAGTTTTCTTAAATTAAAAAAGAACCAATTTTAAAACAAATTATATAGATAACATCAATTTTCTTTTCATATAAATGCTCTAATTTTTCTCAAAATTTTTCAATTTTTAACTTACACTAATTTTCTTAGAAACCAAAATAAAACAAAAATTTTAAGTTAAAACATAAAATTCCACAAAATCTCACAAAATTTGAAAATCAAAATCTCCCAAAAAAAAATACTAAAATGATAAATAGTTAAAAAAAAAAAAAATTATTAGCTATTAACACACACTCAACCGCAATTTTATTAAAACATTTAAGTCTAATAATCACTTAGTGCTTTCTTTATTTTCTTTCTTCTTATTATAATCCATTTACTTTAATTGAAATATATAGTTTTATTTATTTATTTTAAATAGATAAAATGTCAAACAATTTACAAAAGTGAAGTAATAGAATAATGAGGTAGGGAAAGGAGAAAAAAGATAGAAAATTAAGAAATAAGAGATATTAATGATTTATGTTCATATAATAAGTGTTGTTTAAGAATATTTTAAAAACTTTTGAGAGAGATGTTTTTAACTCAAAATACTAATAGTTTCCATCTAACAATAATGATGAGTTTAAGGGTATAAATGAAATTTTTAAAATTTTAAAACTGAAAATAAATGAGAGTGGAGTGAGTGGAGGCATAATGCAATGGATTTGATTGGATGGCAGAGGCAGAGGAAGAGCATTGGCGTCGGGTATAGTGTTTGGTTGTCTGTTGTTTGCAGTGAGAATGTTGGATGGTGAGCCAATGAAGAAGACGAAGATGATCCAGCCACAGCAGTTTTGATATAATGGAAAATTTAATTTCTTAAAAAAAAAAAAAAAAAAGAGGAGTATCGGGCTGATCGAGAATCTGTTTGGTTGGTGAGCAATAACGCTGGAAAATGACAGGTGGAAGACGTTAAAACCTACCCTGACCTTTCGGTTAAATCCTCTCTTCTTTTGTATATAGAAGAGATAGGATAGGTATTTACAAAATGTGTGGCTTTGCTTTTATTTAAATTTTGAAGGGGAGCCCTCAACAGCCACACACATCTTCTATAATCCCAATCTCTCATTGCCTAAACCACTTGTATCTATCTCTATGTATTCTAGTTTTTCCATAATTAATTTCAACAAGGGGGAAAAAAAAACTCTCTTCTTTCTCGTGTTTTAGCACTCTACAGCATTCCCATCGCTGTCAGAGGCATTTTGTTGGAATTTATCATAACATTATTTCATAACAACTATTCAAAAGTAGAAATTTATTAGGTTTTTTTTTTTTTTTTTAAGTATAATTACATGAAAATGGGTTTTCGTTCAGATTTTCTCTCCCTAGGTGTGGACTTTCCCACAGTTACTTCTATTGCAATTATATGAAATCTCTCTATATAATCACATGGCATTTGTACTGTTCTACCGTACAAAAATAAATTAATGTCATCTACACTAAAAAGGATGAAAGAAAGAAACAAAGGTCGATTCAAACAGAGCTTACTAGATAAGACGATACCAAAATATTGTTGTTTAATTTTCTACCTTCCAATAAATGATCAACTGAAAAATAGAAGAGAAAAAGATAGATGGTACTTTCCCTTTTTACCTCCATATTATCATCCTCCTACAAGTATCTTTCTGAAGGGGAAAAAAATGAACTTAATTATTTAAGAGACGTAACAAGCCACACATGACGAGAGAAAAATACAATGATTAGAATTACTATTTGCTTATTTTATCTTCTATATTTATTGAACTTGAATATATAGTAAAAGAAAAAGGAAATTTCTCTATGCCTTTTATCTCGCAACGAACGGATTACTGTCATCTTTGATTTATTTCTTCTTTTCTAATTATGTATTGTTGTTATTATAATTTTTTTTGGAATGGCATTACAAACATGACATCTGATAGTGGCATTTGATAATAAGATTAGTGTACGTGTAAACTATGCAATTCAATTATTGGTGGCTTAGAAATTGTACAGTCGTTTTTATGTTTTTTTTTTTTTTTTAGAAAAGAAAAAACATTATTGACGGAAAACAATGGGCGCTAACTTTATTTTGGGGGAGGGAAGGAAAGAAGTTTTGAAGGGTTGCTTTCTATCCATCTTCACTCCTTTATCATTTTTGTACGCTTTTAATATATTAAAAGAATTGACTGATAAGATAAGAGTTCTAAACACAGTGCCAAAACAGCGCCAAAATAGTTGAAATGAAGAACCAGTTTGTCATGGGAACCGAAAATTTAAAGCTTTTCTTTTACTTGATCGTTTCTTCATCGTCTCTTTTTTTTTCTGTCGCAGAAAAAAGAAAAAAGAAAAAGGAAAAAAAATGTAATTCTAGAGATCATAGGGGAATTGAAGTGCCTATTGTAAGAAAAGAGAGATAGCAAATCCAGGCAAACAGAGGGCTTTGTAGGTTTGTAGTTAATGGGGGAAAAGGAAAAGAAAAAAAAAAAAAAAAGAAAGAAAGAAATGGGAAAGAAGAAAGGAGAAGATTAGGCCCGTGAAGTTTGCATGTGACCAAAAAGAGCTGCTGTTATATTCAGCGCTGGCCTGACCTCGATACCTTGTAGACCCACTCACGTGTGTCTTTTTGGCTTTTACATCACCTACTAAAATAATATTCATAACTTCGATTCTTAACCATACAAATGATTGAACCCCGAAAACATAGCCCAACACAAACAACAGTGAACAAAATTACCTTCATTTCCATTTCTCTATCTTCAGATTTGGAGGTAAATAAAAGGAGAGTTGTAGTAAAAATGTATACACAATTACGATATAGAAAGATTTTGTGTAGTTGTTGTGATGTAAGAAAAGGCAACTTTGTATAATTCTGAATGAAAAAGGATTTAAAATAAATAAGCAGGTCCAGATTCAAATAAGGTAAAAAAGAGGGAATAGATAGTAAGAGTTGAGGGGAGCATATGTAGACAATGGTAGATGAGTGATTTAAGATGAGTTTTAAAGAGGCAACTGGATGAGTCACATGCAATGACATATCAACATGTGGCCAAAACGCTACGTCGCTGTGTTTCAGCTAAACAATTCCTACCAGAAGTCACAAAAAAGAAAGCTTCCTAATTAATAAAGGAGAGCAGGAAAAACAGGGAGAGGGGGAATGAAAAAATAAATATGCCTCGGGCCATTATCAAAATGGTATGTTTGTTAGCATTTGTCTGCAGTCTCCCGAGGCTTTTAGAGTCTCTACCTATTTAACCCCGCTTCAGCTCCCACTTGCTTTGGCAGTCTCAAATACAACACACTAGCTCTCTCTCTCTCTCTCTCTCTCTCTGTTTCTCCTCCACATTGCCACTGAAAATGAGGAGTGGGATGAGTTCCAAAAGCTTAACACTTGTGGTTTTTATTGCTTTTCTTGTTTGGTCTTCAAACTTTGAAGCCTGCATTGCAAGGAGAGGAAAACACTGGAGACAGAGCAGGGATGCCTCTGCTTCTCTATCCAAGAAGAAAGGCAGTCATGGAGGTAGCAAGAACCACCATTCTGGTGGTTCCAACTCGAAAGCTCCTCCGTCACACAATGCCTCTCCTCCATCTCCAATTCCTCCTAAACCAAAAGAAGAGATCGTTCAAACTCCACCCAAGAAAGGCTCCAATGGTGGCGATTCTGCCATATTTAACGTACTAGATTTTGGTGCTAAAGGCAATGGAGAGACTGATGACACTAAGGTACGTTCAATTCTGCCATATTCAACCTTCTTCTTTTTCCTCCTATAGAAATACTTGGAGATTGATAGCCAACAGAATTGGTCATTGCAAAAGAATTAACTTCCAACGACTGTACAAACAAATAGATTTATGTTGCCAGTTGAGTAGTTGTAATTTTCAGAAACTTCAAGCACATATCTTACATATCTGATATGGACAAATTTTGGTGCTAAAAATAATATTATGAAGAAAATTCGAACAAATAGTAACAGTGCATGAATCGTCCTTTGTGTTGAAAGACCAGCTTGAATCACCCCCTTCTTTGTTACCTTTTGGAATAACTCACAAGGGACAAAGAGCAGCTATCATGAAAAAATAAGCAAAGCCAAGATAGTTGCAAGAATAACAATATTAATGACAGAGAATATAATATTTATGATCTTTCTAATTTATCACCAAATTAACTTAAACATTAGGATATGGTACAGCTTGAAAAATATAATATTTCTTAATAGCTTTCTACTATGACATGTTGTGTAGAAAACTATACATAGAAAAAGAAAAGGTAGGTGACACACAACTTAAGGTAAGCCGGACTTCAGGAGCAACTACCAGGGCAGGCGGGACCCACAGATAAGAATAGAAAATAATTTAGTTATGGCAATTTTCTTGAAACAGTAATAATGTAATTGGGCTTAGGCAGAACCAATCGAAAACCATCAAACGCTGGTTTTGATACTTGGAAAATATTTGCACCATCCATTTCAGGCATTTGAAGACGCCTGGGCCGCCGCTTGTAAGGTTGAAGGATCAATGGTCATGGTTCCGGCAGAGTATGTGTTCTTCGTAGGACCCATTTCCTTCTCTGGCCCATATTGCCAACCAGACATTGTATTTCAGGTAAACATTATCGAATCCAGAAGCTCTGTTTCCCCACAAAAGTATCTTTTATTCATCTCTAGAAAAATTATCTTTTATTTCTTTCCTCTTTCATAGTTTATACTTTAAAGAAAGGGAAGAAGAAGGGGGAAAAAAAAAAAAAACAGTTATAACCAGCCTTATCACATATCCAATTTACAGCGGTAAAATAACAACCCATCTCTATTACACCCTTGAACAAAGCTTGTTAACAACACTTCCACCTATTGATATCTTTGTCTTGTTGCATATTTTTCAAGTGTTTTGAATATCAAGCCAAGTTTTGAAAACTAAAAAGTAGTTTCTAAAATATTGTTTTACTTTTAAAATTTGGCTACAAATTTGAATTGTTACTTGAGAAAGATGAAAATCATGATAAAGAAATTGTGAAAACATAAGCAAAATTTTCAAAAACCTAATGGTCCCCCCTATTATATAAGCTGATTAAACTTAATTTGCAGCTGGATGGAACAATTATCGCACCCACTGATCACCAAACTTGGGGGAAAGGTCTCTTACAATGGATCCAATTTACAAAGCTGGTAGGGATTACCATACGGGGAAGTGGCATAATTGACGGAAGAGGATCCGTTTGGTGGCAAGATTCCTCTTTCGATGAGCCCATAGATGATGAGATGAAACTCATTATACCCATAAACAAGACCAGAGATGAAACAAAACCGATATCGCCGGTAATGAATGTTATCTATAGTATGCTTTTCTTCCTCAATATATCTAGTTTTCTAGTTGTAAAAAGAAAAGGGAAATGATCGTGGTTCATTCCTAACATATGTGGCAGATAGGAAGCAATCTAGAAGGGAAAATGCCAAGCATCAAGCCAACTGTAAGGATAGCTTACTTAAAACTCCTAAGATGATTTGATTTCATTATGGCCATATCGTTCTCAACCTGTAGAATTATTTGAAATGTTATGTTACACAGGCACTTAGGTTTTATGGAAGCTTCAATGCCACAGTCACGGGCATAACAATCCAAAACAGTCCCCAATGCCACCTCAAGTTTGACAACTGCGTGGGAGTCCTGGTGCATGATATCAGCGTCTCATCTCCTGGAGACAGTCTTAATACTGACGGAATTCACTTGCAAAACTCCAAAGACGTTCTAATCCATAGCACCAGTCTATCGTGTGGTAATTACTTCACTTGCAATCACCTGGCCTGATCCTGTTATTAAATATCATCTACTTAAATGGTTAACGCTGAGCATATCTTGACTCTTGAGTTAAAACTCAATAGTTGACATTCAATCACCACGACCACTTAAAAGAAAAATTTGATGGATAAAATACTAAATATTTACATAAAATGTGAAAGGGTCTTGAGCACATGCAACCTTATCTTGTCAGGACTCAGCCACTCGGGAGACTTAAGTCTTGCCCTACAGCAATTTGCAACCATTCAAAGTTGAGCTACAACTATATGTTCCGTGTCCATAATGTTTATTTTGTTTGCATCATTCAGTTTTTATTTTCTCTTTAAGCATATAACTTGTTTCTATCCTTCCTCCTTGAGTCGCTTGTGCTAACATGGGGTCTTGATATTGAATAATGATATTAGATAGATCCTAAAGTTAATCCACGCCTTTCCTTTTCTTTCTTCTTTTTCTTTTCTCTTTGATTCAATAATTCCCCTTTCATGGTGTGATCCCAACCACACTATTCTGCCAATTTTTGTACCTTGAAGTTATAAAAGCTAAGACCCATGGTGATAGTGATATTAAAATATGAGTGCAATACTCCAAAGAATTTCAGCATTTTGGTTTTAAATTTAATAGAATGAGAAAAAACAACAGTATGGATTATGAGCATGGCATATGAGAACACCTTTAGATAAACATTCAAACTAAACATGTGACCGATAATTTTGTCTGATCATTTCAGGAGATGATTGTGTTTCCATTCAAACTGGATGCTCAAACGTATACATACACAATGTGAACTGCGGGCCAGGACATGGAATCAGCATTGGAAGTCTAGGAAAGGACCATACAAAAGCTTGTGTTTCAAACATAACAGTCCGAGATGTCACAATGCATAACACGATGAACGGTGTTAGAATCAAAACATGGCAGGTACTTATGTTTAAAAATGAAAACATGTGCTGACTCACAAATGAACAAACTCTAATAATAGATCATAACCCAAAAAAAATTGAAAAAAAAAAAAGAGAGAGAGAGAGAGAGAGTATAGGTTCTTATTCTTAACCTTCAGTTTGTTATAATTTCAATTCTGTTGTCTTCTTGATACTCATATGCTGAAATCAAATACCTCGACAAAATTCTTAATTAACAAGTCTTTCGTGGATGGTCACATTTTTTCAAATTTGGGAGGCCCCATAAGTGATCTAAAACGTTAAGTATTGAATATCCACGAGTATTGACAGAATGTCAAATGATATCTTTACAGGGTGGATCCGGCTCTGTTCAGAACGTTCTCTTCTCAAACATTCAAATGTCTGAAGTTCAATTACCAATTGTGATCGACCAATTTTATTGTGATAAAGCCAAATGCAGCAACCAGACTTCAGCAGTGGCTCTATCAGGAATCAATTATGAGAGAATCAGAGGGACTTACACAGTCAAGCCTGTACATTTTGCCTGTAGCGACAACCTACCATGTACAGATGTAACACTGACTACTATAGAGCTAAAACCACTGCAAGAGCACTATCACTTGTATGATCCTTTCTGCTGGCAGACTTTTGGGGAACTGAGAACTCCTAC
Organism: Benincasa hispida; assembly: GCF_009727055.1. Classification (NCBI taxonomy): domain Eukaryota; kingdom Viridiplantae; phylum Streptophyta; class Magnoliopsida; order Cucurbitales; family Cucurbitaceae; genus Benincasa; species Benincasa hispida. Next base: position 15,090,556 of record NC_052352.1, on the reverse strand, counting down.
TTCACCTCCAATTGGATGCTTACAGATTGGCAAGCCATCTAGCAACAGAGTTCAGTATGAAGAAAATGATTCCTGTTAAGCCTAGACTATAATACTAAATTCTTAGTAGTGTTTACGTGTGTGGTCCGCATTTGTGACCCCTTTTTATACTTCTAGATGGTTAGATAAAGCATATATTCTGGGAAGATCTAGTTCACAGGAATCTTTCCATATAGGATTAAATATATCTGAATAATATAGTATATAGGAGTCAATGTTTAGCTCGAACATTATAGTTAGTAATTAAAAAGCAGATGTTTGATGATGCAGATTTCCACTGTGCTAGATGCTATAAAGGTGGTTACGACCAATCATGGTCTACATAATCAAAACATTGGCCATTGAACCATCCAAAATATGGATAAAATGATGAGTAGCTGCTCTGCAATTTTAAAATCAAAATTATGATGAGATATCGCAGAGCCTGCGAATTGAAAGTAGGGCCCCTATAAAATAGAATAGCATTAGCCATGAAACACAAACATCAGCATATCATCTAGGAACTAACAACTTAAGGGGAAGATAATCCACGTTCACATTAGAAGGAAATGTTTTAGTTAAAAGAGCCTAATCAGATATATTGTTTTCAGTGTCAAACTGAAGCTGGAAAGTCAGAACAACTTGCAATAACTTTTCTTCTCCGAACTGAGTTCTTCGATTCGAATTGTTCACCTTAAGTATCAATTCCATAAAAAAGAAACTGAAGCAAAATAAGTTTGACGGAGTTACGGATTTTGTTACCACTTACCAGTACACTCCAATCGCCCATCGTGGCAGTCCAGTCCAGGAACAGTGCGACATCGGCAGCAATTTGAAAATTGTCAAGTCCCAGACTCCCAAAATCCGCACCGGTCTTCGATAATACCCGCCGGAACAAGGTTAACAAGAAGACCAGTTTCCGTGCTTGAAGCCTTCAACGACTACGCACTCCGGTCTAGGATGCCCTCTTCTTTTACGCTCACGTGTTTCCCCGTTCCCACTGTGAATGAGTTTGAGTGGTTGTTGACACCCAATTCTCGATTTTATTTTTTTTATTTTTTATTTTTTGGAAAGAAGGTGGGGGATTTGAATTCTCTCTCTTATTTTTATCGCATCTAATATGATCGATGGCCGCCAAGTAAATATTTCATAACTTAGACTAGAACGAAACGAGTATGGTAGTGATAAAAAATGTTGTACATATTTCATTTTAAGCGATTGCCACCATACTATTCTGGGTTCTAATTATAAATATCACTCATTTATTTGATATATCTTCTTAGCAAATTACTAAAAATAGGACCTTTTTTAGGGACTAAACACTCTTGAGATCATTTTTAAAAAATTGACTTTTAGGACAAATTAGGTATAAAAGGTCGCAATTGCCTTTAAATTAGAAAATCTTAAGAAAATATATGAGATGCTGAATTGAGATAGAATGTCTGAAGTTCATATATTTGTATAATTCTTATGTTTGTGTTTGAGGTGTAGTTATTTGATTTGAGTTCGTAAATGTGTGTTTAGAGTACATAGTAGAGTTTATAAATCTAGGGTATTTGGTGTAGTTGTTTTTAACTTTAAATAATATGCTTTATGATTACTATTTTTTGTTTTGAACTTTTTTGTTTAATAATTTTACCCATGTTTGTTTAATAAAATATGGATTGTAATTTTTTTCTTTTAATTTTTAAAGTTTTTCTTTCTTTCTTTCACTTTTTGGGTAATGAACAACAATTAACCCACTACATTTCTTGCATAAATATAGTTAAATAAAATGAGAAATCAAAACTTTTTATTCCTAATTTTTCTCCATGAATTTTATCAACATTTTCTTCTTTTTCTTTTTCTTACTATTGTTACTCTACATTTTTACTCTACTAATAATTTTTTTAAACATTGAATCTTCCCCATCATCTTATTTGTTAATCAAATGCCATCACATTTCTTCAACAATTTCACTTTGGAGGATCATTAGAAATTTTTTTTTCAAATTTTCTCTAATTATTGCTATAAAATGTTCTAGGGAAAAATCTTCATTTTGTGGTTTTTTATTATCAGTTACATACTTTCCATACATGCATACTTTTCCTAATATTCTTAACACTCATTTGATATGTAAATTTAATTAAATAAAAATATATTTTACAAATTTCTATGTATAAATATTGTACTCAATGTAAACAAAATACTATTACTGATATAATCAACAACCCTACAACATACTTTAAAGTCATCAGTCTTATAATAATTGGAAGTGGTTGTCGAAGTTGATTATCGAAGATGATTTATGCTGGAGTTTGAGTCAGAGGTGGTTGTTGGAGCCTGAAGTTGGTCACATGAAAGTGGTATTGGATTTAATTGTCGAAACCTGAAGTTGGTCGTGTGAAGGTGATCATCAATGTTGATCATCAAAGATGATTTTTCCTGGAGTTTGTAGTCGGAAGTAGTTACTGGAGCCTGAAGTTGGTCACATGAAGGTAGTATTAGAGTTGGTTGTCGAAGTTTATCATCGGAGATGGTTATCGAAGCCCAAAGTTGGTCAGTTGCTCGCTCGAATGTGGTCATTGAAGGAGATTTTCGTTGAAGTTTATAGCCGACGGTGGTTTTCGAAGCCTAGAAGATGGTTGCCAGAGTTGGACATCGGAGTTTGTTGTTGAAGGTGGTTGTCGAAGCCTGAAATTGGTTCTCAGAGTTCGTCACACGAAGGTGGTCATTGAAGTTGGATCATTGGAATTATCATCGGAGATGGTTACCAAAGCCCAAAATAGTCATCGAAGTTGGTCACGCGAAGATGGTTGTCAAAGTTATCATTGGAGGTGGTTGTCGGAGTCTGGAGTTGGTTTTGGAGTGTGGTAGGATAGGCATCGACAGTAGCCAATGGGTGGAACCATTGAAAACATAGGATGAAAGGAGAGTTGGGGGGAGTTGGTAAAATATACCAACTCAACTCCACCAACATTGAAAGTTGGTCATATCAACTCAACTCAACTATCTTGGTGAGCCAAACACCCCCTAAAAAATAAAATTTTTCGTTTCATGTGGCTATCGTTTTCTACTCTTTTCTCTTGTGCATCTCCTCCTTGATGGGCTATGGCTTCAAACGGTGACTAACCATCATTGTGGACGATTGGTGACCCTTTGAATACCGACCAAGATCGGAGCTTAAGAACGGTGACTAAGACCGACAACCCTTCAACCATTGTAAGGACTTAAACCTTCATTTGGATTTAGAAGAAGATCTCTAACATTTGGATTATTTACTGATTTTAGTGATTTTATTGGTTTTTGCTTTGATTTTTGTTTATTTGCTTAGGTTTTTTAATTTTCTAAATTTATCTTGACTTCCAAAATAGGAGAGTTGAGTTCCTTTGCTTTGATTCTCGAGAATATTGTTGTTGATTGGTTTATTTTGCAAGACAAAAGTTGCTCTACATTTATATGATCCATGTTCACATTTAGGTGTTGTTTTGTATCTTCAAAGACTCTTGCACCTATCTTCCAACATAAAAACTTGCAACCACCACCAAAAACTTGCCAATGACCCCTTCTTAACTCATTATGCCACATATATTTTTATGTTTTAAGTGATCTATTACCTATTTTAGGTGATTTAAGATTGGGTAGGAACATGTTTTAGGGAGTTTGTTAGGTTATATATATATACACCTTATAACATCTCACAATTGTCTTGCAACATCTTGCAACTATGTTCCAACATCCAAATTTGAAACACATGATCTCAAATTACTTTTATACCTATTTTAGGGAATTTAAGTGAAGGGATCGAATCCCATAGCAGAAGCGAATGATCGCTTTGTTTCAATTTTATTTTGAAAATACAACACTGAAAAGAAGAAACATACATCAATATGTACTAAGTTAAGCATGAAATTAGAAGGAAGAAGAAACAATTGAAGAACTCTTCTTCAAGAAAATCCATAGCAATTCATTCTTCCTCTATGAATAGCAATAGATCCTCTCTCGAAGATAAATGTTCACGCCTCCATAGGGTCTTCCTAACTATTCTCTTGACAAGGGCCGGTTTGTGAAAAGTGACTTTTGGAAAAGAACAAAGGGAATTGATTTTTTCTTGGAGTGGATGAGATTTTTAAAAAAAAATTTAGAGAAACCTTTTCTCTTCAATACTTGAAAGAGAGATGAATGCGAGCCTCCACATTACTAAAAAAAACTTTGAGAAGAACTTTTCACCTTCTTTTAATATGAAATGGGATTGATTTTTCAAATAAAAATCACTCACTTCACATTTATTTAATTAAAATAAAATGAAAATAATTTAATTAAAATAAATAAATAATTAATCGATTTTAAATTAAATATCTCATATTTAGTTAAATGTACATTTAAATCATACACAAATACACATCTCTTTCATCACCTATGATTTTAATATAAATCCCATTCATATTTATTAATCTATAGTTTTAATATGAATCATATTCATATTAATTATTTGAATCATTGATAAGTCTTGAAAATAATTATATTTTACATATTAACTATTTTATACTATTAATTTGCTTATTATGTCAATTTTATAGGTAAAATAGTCTCGGGAGTACTTTCGAGCAATTAGAAGAAGTTTGGAGCTAAAAGGAGTAAAAACAAGCCAAAAATCACCTAATTAGAAGAAGTCAAGATATTTACCATTTTGCCATCACTGAAGTAGCATTGTAACGCTAGAAAAATACAAAGGCCCGACACAGCCTCGACGCTAGAAGACAGAAAGTAACAAAATTATGAAAAAAGGGTAGCGTTGTAATGCTAACCCCAAGCGTTGTGACGCTACTGACATTGATGGAAAAATAAAAATCTGTGCACGCGCCTTTACGCAATCAAGCGTTGTAACACTTCCTATCAGTGTTACAATGCTATGACCTACAACCTTTAAAAGTAAATTTTTCCATAAATTCATTCAGAGGAGAACATTTTCACTTTTATGTAGAGAGGGAAAGTGAGAATGGAATTTTGAGAAAAAAAAACCCCGAATTTCATTTGTCTTGAGAGAATTATTGTAAAATTTACAATTCTCTTTGTGAATTGCTTCATGAATTCCATCATTTCTTCAATGAATTCTTCCAAGATTTCTTTAATTCATAGCTAGGTAAGTATATTTTCTTGGGAAATATTTTAATCTAGATTGGATTTCTTGAGTTCTTTTCTGTATTTTTGTGAATTCTTCATTCTTGAATGTTCTTGAGTTCAATTTCAATAGAAATTAGTAGGAAAAAGTTGACACTTTAATTCTACTAAATTCTTGTTAGCAATTCTTGCTTGGCACTATAGTAGGATAAGTTGCAAAAATTAAGAATTCTTGAATTTCTTAGTTTAGTTCATTCAACAAATTGTTCTTGAACGTAACTCAATAGTATTTCTTGAATGTAGTAATCAAGAAAACCCTAGTTTCTAAAAGCAATCTAAGAAAAAGAACATGAATTTGCTTAATTGAAGTGTTTTTTTTATTTAGGTTAGTGCTAATTAGTATTGAGCATATTATTTAGTTAATTGGGTCTTTAGGGTTTTACCCTATTGGATTATGAGATGTTGAATTTACATAACTTGTTCAAGATCGATGATAGAATAAAACCTAGTTAATAAAAATTTTCCAAGAATCTCTCTCTATCGAATCTTCACTAAAAAAGGTTTGTGTTACAATTCTTGTTTCATTCAATTGCATTTATTTTGATTTTATTTTGTTTCTTAAAAACCAATAAACTCCCTCCTCCAGATTTGGATTTCAAAAGTCAATTTTACCAATTAAAAGAGGTTCCTTGAGGATTGACTTCGTGCTTCCACTGTTATTATGTGTTAGCATTAGTAGTTGTATGTGTTTTGCAAATTTTATTTGTTTTGGGTTAAGCTTGAACTAACGACATTATTTTTAGCTCGACCAAATTGGCGTCGTTGTTGGCAAACTGTGCAATTGACTTACTTGAATTTCGAATTCCTTTTTAAAAAAAAAAATTCAGAGAAGTAATAAACCCAAAATTAGTTAGTGTGATTAAGTTTCCTTTTGTGCATGACCCGCTCCTCTCGGAGTGTAATTTTTTATTTGATTATAGACATTGACCACGAGGAGAGACAACTTCAAAGGGAAAGAACAAGAGGAGAAGAAGGAGAATTTGAAGAGCTAAGACAAGAAGAAGAGGAACCAACTCAATCAAACATTATGGGAGAAGCAAGGGAGCAAACTTTGCAGAGCTTGTAGAGCCGGATTACAACCAATAACCATTATGCATAGTGTACCTGAAGACTACCGTTCCGTTTGAACTTAAACTGAGACTTGTGTTGGGGTTGATGCCCTAAAGTCTCGTGTTCTATAGTTTGTACGAACGCTTGTGTTGTATAATATATGATATTTAGTTCAGATCTTGTATTTTGCTCAGTTGCATGTTTTATTTGCTTTACCACAAACCAATAAACATAAAATTCCTAGTTATCTATATGTAACTTAAGCATGTATGTGGTGACATACAAGTGGATCATGTCTTGAGTGATAATCAAAATGGTCTGCAGTTTATGGATATTTATCCTGGAAATGCTACAAATGTGGCCCGCTTTTTGGAATGGTCACAAGTGTTGTGACTTGTCACAGATGGTCTGATCCTGATCATTCGTGTAGAGGACATACAAGCAGAGGCGTCCTATACAAAGAGTTTGTATAAGACCTGACCATGAAGTGTTAACGTCTCGTTATATAATACCGTTCATGACAGAAACTTCACTTCACTAGGATGACCATAGGTAACATGACTTCAATCCTGAGTGAGTTGGGACTTCTGCCATTGAGGGCGGTCTTTTGATTTGTATGGATATGAGTGGCCAAGTCGTCGATTCAAACCTACCATTTTGGGGATTCGTTTGATTTAGGAGTTGGGAACTCAGCTACACAAGATGGAATTCACTCTTTCTCCGAAGTAGGGGTAAGTAGATAGATAGCTCCCTAAAGAGTTGATTCCGAGACTTGAACAATGTGGTGCCACATACCTTCTCTTGGTCCGAGAGGTGTTCACACATTGTTGGACTATGTTGTATTGTTCATTAGAGGAATTAGTGGTACTTAAGGAGTGGGATGTAACTACAAGAGTAAAATGGTAAATTGGCCCAACTATATTTACGAGCATCTGTGAAGGGTCATTGTACTCATGATTGATTATATTCGATGGACACAAAAATATATCTGTGGAAGAGTTCAGCTGTTGGTCTTTAGTAGAATGCCTGGTAGTTAACGGATGGTGGATCTCGTGGCTAAAGAGTTTAGTTAGCTATTTACGTACCGTTGGAGCTTTGAGCCACAGGTCCATTAGATCTCCTGGGTAGTTTGGATAAAGTCGAGAATCAGTGTTTGGGTCAGTTTGAAATGTTCAAATTGACAATAGGGAGTTCAATTATATGATATAATTGAACTCGTTGATTGATATAATTGACTAAATGTATGAGATACATTGTTTTGGAGAAATTTATATATAAATATGATTTATATTATGTGGAGGAGAAATTACTATAGTGGATATGTGATATCAAACTATTGGGTAAGAATATAATTTGATTATATTCATTAATTATTAAATTGGTTAATTATATGATAATTGGCCTAAAACTTCTCTCGGATGTGCATTAGTGGGAGAATACGAAGTTGGTTGTTGTAATCGAAAAATAAAATAAAAATTTGTTTCATTTTGAAAAAGTTCGAAAAAACGCATCGGTGTGAAAATGTAAACGATCACATAGTTGAGAGCCTAAACGATCGCACACCAGTGCCTAAACGATCGCACGTTTGTCCTTAAACGATCATTTAGCTTTCCTAAACGATCGCATAGTGTGCCACATTTTCTGAACCGTCTACCATTTACTAAACGATCGCTTAGTAAAATCTACACGATCGTGTAGCTTCTTCTAAATGATAAGCACGTAGCTATATGATAGCTTTTTCTCTCCCACTTGCTTATCATCTACACGATTTGTTCTTTCTCCAGCCTCTACCAAATTCACCAAAGACCACACTTTGGATTCTCACATCGAGAATACCAAGGGCTCCATTTGGTGGTGTCTTCCTCGCTGTTGCTCACTTGTTCGTGACTATTCGTGTTGCTTCCGTTCGTGTAGACGATCGTGCTACTGCAGCCGACTTGTTTGTTGGGTGATAGGGTTCATGTAGAGGTCTTCCGCTGCATCTGAGTTCAAAGCTTGAAGAGTCTTTAAATAGTATGAGAACTCTTTCCTTGTATTTTATTGTTCGAAGCATGCTGTTAATTAGTGTAATTTACATAACTGTCTGTTAGAATGTATGTGTTGTATTTCAGTCACGATGAAATCGAAAATATCCGAACGCACTCATGGATGCTCTTCATTAAGAGTTCCTTCAACTTGTGCATCTCTTGCCTATGTTTAGAGGACAGCCCGACTAAGATCCGCACAAATACATGAAAGAATTTCTCTAGTATTTCATGGAATGTGCTCGCATAGAGTAACTCAAGAACAACTTAATCTTAGGACCTTTCCCTTCTTTTTGAAGGATGTGGCCAAAGATTGGTTGTACTATTTGTCGGCGGGATCCATCACTATATGGAATGGTTTGAAAAAGTTTTTAGAAAAAATTTCCTTGCATCTAAGGCACACAATATTAGAAAAGAAATCTATGGCAGTAAGCAACTCGTAGAAGAGTCACTTTATGAATATTGGGAAAGATATAAACAACTTTATGCTTCATTTCCTCATCATCATATTTCTCAACAATATCTTATCCAATATTTCTATTCAGGTTTGCTTCCATCGGAGAGGAGTAACATTGATGTTGTCGTCGAAGGGGCTCTAGCTGACAAGACACCCACCGAAGCTAGTCAACTCATATCCACCTTGGCGAAAAATTCTCAGAATTTTGAATCAAGGACTCTTGATCACAATGTTGCTCAATCCAAAGAGGTAAGTGAGCTTAAAACTCAAGTCTCTAATCTTGTGTCTCTTTTTACACAAGTTGCTCAAGGTGGTCTTCCTCAAGTTAAGACATGTGGAGCATGTGGAGTAGCCAGACATACTTCGAAGCTTGCCTACAAGCTCAATTGAATGCAATAGAAGGTTTCCAAAGGAAGTATGATCTGCATAGGCAAACCTACAATCAAGGGTGGAGAGATCATCCTAATTTCAAATGGGGATCTCAATGACAGTTTGAAAACCAAAACCAATCTTCCTCATCATCTTCATCAGGTATGTCTTTAGAGGATGTTATAAAATCACTAGCTGACCACTCTTTGAAATTTCAATCGGAATTACATAAACTTCAAGAAGACAATATTCAATTGCAACAAAAGACCAAATCACTCCAACAAGACACCAAATCTTTCTAATAAGAAACAAGACAAGGCTTTACCAATTTGGGGACTAAAATAACCCAACTAGCAACCGTGGTAAGCAAGCTAGAAAGTAAGTCCCTCTAGAAAGCTTCCCACCCAATCGAAGCATGCGAACGTAAGTGCAATAACTCTTAGAAGTGGAAAGGAGATTCCCTCATCCTCCTCCTCCTCTCAAGATGCAAACCCAGTTCAACCCCCTTCAAAGAAAAAAGAAAAGGTAATAAATGAATAAGAGAGCAAGGTAAATGAACTAAAGGAGACTTCCATTTTTCCCGAGGTATGTGATTACTCTCCTCCTAAAGTAGAACCCTATGTACCTAAAGCACCATGCGCCCTAGTAGATTAGCAACGCCAAAAGGAGAAAATACTGACCTAGAGCTTATTGAGATGTTACAAAAGGTACAAATTAACATCCATTTGCTTAATGTTATTCAACAAATACCTAGGTATGCTAAATTTTAAAAGACTTATGTACTAAGAAAATAAAAGGAAGAAAAAGAGAGAAGTAACTGTTAGCAAGAATGTCTCTGCTTTGATAAAGAAAGATATGTCTAAAAAATGTAGAGATTCGAGAATGTTTACCTTGCCATGCAAAATAGAAGAAAGAATCATTATGCATGTTATGCTAGATTTAGGTGCTTCAATAAATGTTATTGTTGGGTTTTATGTCCTAAAACTCGTGGTTTTATGTTCTAAAACTCGTGGTTTGTAAACAAAAAATAAAATAAAATAAAATAAAACTTATTCTAAAAATTCAATAAGTTGTTATTGAATATATGTATTGCTTATTAGAAATCCAATAAACCTAAAAGTACCTTGACTAATACATGAGTACTTGAACTTTATGTGGAGACATAAAAGTGGATCAGGTTCGAGTAAATAGTCAAAATGATTTGTAGTATATGAATAAGGTTGGTTGCCTTATTCTGGTAACACTATTAGATACGGCTCACTCTGTAGTTATTACAAAGAGTTGTAAAGTACTACAAATGAAGTGATCCTAATTCGTACATGTTATAACATGAGGAGTGGGAGCGTCCTGTGCAAATGGATTTTGTACAAGATCGGACCACGAAATAAGTCACTCTTACTTTATAACGTTGTTTACTATTTAAGACTGACTATTTCAAAGCGATGACCTTAATTCTAAGCTAACTATGAACTCCTGTTTATTCTGGATTATCCTTAGATTTGCATAGGTGAGGGTTGGTTCAACAACGCTGGCTTAATAAACTCCCATTTCAGGGGTAAGACCGGATAGATAGCTGAGAACATAGGGTGCAAGAAGGAATTCACTCCTACCCGCTGTTAGAGATAGTAGAGAGGTTGTGCCCTTAAGTGCTGATTCTAGGTCTTGAACAAAGGGCACCACCCTCTCATTGGCCCGAGAGGGACTCGGTTTGTTGATTGGATCACAAATTAATTGTTCATTAGAGGATCAGTGGGACTTAAGGAACAAGACGTAATCTTGAGGATAAAATAGACATTTGACCCAACCATTATTATGAACAACCTGTGAAGGGTTAACTTACTAATCATGGTTATATCGAGTGGACATAATATATCTAGAAATTCAACTATGAGCTTTAGTGGAGTGACCCATTAGTTGACGAATGGGGGTTAATTCGGTTTAATGAGTTTAGCCAATTAATCTCGGATCATTGNCTATGAGCTTTAGTGGAGTGACCCATTAGTTGACGAATGGGGGTTAATTCGGTTTAATGAGTTTAGCCAATTAATCTCGGATCATTGGAGCCCATGATTTGTAGGTCCGCGAGGTCCCCCTACTAGCTTGTAAATGGATTAGCTTTAGAGTGGCATGATAAGTTAATTTGAAACGTTCAAATTAGAATTAAAGGAATAATTACACGTTTAATTTTAAGAATTAAATAGAATTGGAGAATTACTATTTAAATATGATTTGAATATATGAAGGTGGATTTGTATAAAATTAATTTAATATTTGATATTAAATTAATTGGAATGATTTAAATTGTTTAAATAATTATTTATTAATTTTATTAGAAAAGTTAATTTTTAAAAATTAATAATATTTTCAATTTTATAAAACAAATTGATTTTTTAAATCAATTTTTGTAAAAATTGAATAATTGAAAAATTAAACACAAAATGGATTTATGGGATTTTCCATTACATCTTCAAAGTAGCTTACACAAAACCCATTTCTTTGGCTTTAATAACTCCAAGCATGAGTTGTATCTCATGCAACCATCTTCTTTGCATGATAGTCTGCAATATATTGAGAAGATTAGAGGGAAATTAAGGCATGCAATATGTAGAATTTTTGCTGAAAATTCAGGTTGAAGAATGTGTTCTTCAAGTGGGTTGCTGTTGTGAGTTCTTCTCCAAGTTCCCTTCATTCAAGCTTATTTTGAGTCCCACAACTCAATTTAGAGCTTCAAGAGAATAGTGGAGAAGATCTTGAGATAGTCTACAATAAGATTTGGAGAAATCTGTAACTGGACTCGAGATTTGAAGAAGTTCTACAAAGGTATGACTTGAAACCCATTTATTTCTGTAAGACATACTTTAGTTTCTACCAAAATTAATAAATTAAAGTACTTATTGATCCTTGTTACTTCTGCTACTTGCTGATACATTCCAACAATTGGTATCAGAGCATAATTTAAGCATTCAATTCGGTTTAATTTTGGTGTGGTGGGTGTTTTACATGAGTTATATGAAACTGGTACACTTATATGGTTTTTTGAGTTTTGACATTTAATTTCTCTTTGATTTCTTGATTAAATTTGTAATTAGCTCTTATTTGATAAGCTTATATGTGTTCTCAAGAGTCTATAATTTATTTGGAGTTATTAGAGTTGAAATTAAGTTGTAATTGAAGAAACAAGTGAAGAAGACTGAGTTGAAGATTCCAGTTTTCCAACCTCTGCTCAAATATAGTCGTTGAGGTTTAAATGCTAGACGATCATGTAGCTGTGGGAGCTAAACAATGAGAAAAAATGCTAGACGATCGTGTAGCTATTGGCACTGATCGTTAAAGTGATGTGCGCTAGATGATCATATACCTAGGGGAGCTAAACGATGTGTAGAAGTGCTATGCAATAACACTACATGATCGTGTAACTTTTCATGGGAGTTAAATGATGCGTTGAAGTGCTATACGATGGCATTACACGATCGTATAGTTTTGTGCAGCAGCTAAATGATGCGTTAAAGTGCTATGCATTAGCGCTACACGATCGTGTAGCTATGTGCGCGCTAAACAATCAACAAGAGACACTGTACGATAGTACTAAGCGATCGTGTAGTTTTGACCGGCACTATACGATAGATGGAAGACACTACACAATCATGTAACTTGGTCAGGCGCTATACGATAGCGCTACATGATCAGACAAACACTAAACGATCGCGTTAGACGATAATCGTCAATGCTACACGATGAGCTTCAGCGAGATTTTGAGCATGGAGCGAGAGCAACCAGTTCGACCTGTTTTATTGAGGTCCTGTCTGATTCAGCCTGGTTTTTGGTTGGTTCGGTTCAGACTTTTCCAGTCCAATTCAAGTTGTTTGATTTTGGTTTGGAATAATTCAAGCGGTCCGAAAGCGGTTTTAAAGCTGCTTTGTAATAATTAGGCTTTTGTTTGCTTGTTTATGCCAAAACAAAAGCATATCAGTTTGTGTTTAATTATTTCATTTGATGTTTGTTATAATTAAATATTGTATGTGCATACAGTATACCGTGTAGATTTAAAATCCCATCATAGGAAGCATGTTGCATGCATTGAAAGTATGTTATAAAATGTTATAATATATAGTATGCATATTAGGGTTTCTTGTATTTAATATAATTGTTATATTAAATATTGAATGTCTTTGATGTATGTTGTGGATGTTTAACATGTCTAAAATTTTGTAAGTTGTTATAAAATTGGGCTAAACATTTAAAATCCATAACAAAGAATAGTTGCATGCTTACATAGGTTAACCACTCGTTTTAATAGTTAAAATAGGTCGTTAAACTTGTAAAACTTGGGTTACAAACTCAATTGGTATATAATCTTGTCTAAGGTTGGGGGTACTTAAGTTGACGGTCTATGGAACACCTCCTACCCGGGGATTATGGCCAAATTATTGAGCGTTGTAACCGATTTTATGAGCATACGTGAGCGATGTAAGGTTAAACAGTTTATCACCTAGACATCGTAGGTTTAAATCCATTTATAAGTGTTATACTTGGATAAACCACTTAGACTTAGGATTGTTTTTATTAGTCGAAAAGAACCTAAATATAAATTTACCCAATTAATAGAATACTTCAGTGGGAGTTTAATAACTTCTATATGATAAAATTATTAGAAAACTTCAGCAGGAGATTAATAACATATACGATACATTATTTTTAGCTCTCACGTCCCTAAGAGTTCACAATTCAAATTTAAGTGGTACTTCGTGTCACCCTGGGAGTGACCTCCATACGAAAAGTAATTTTTTTAGCTTAAATCTAGATTTTGGTGAATAAGGGGAAGTTTTTCGAACATAAATCAATTATGTGATAATAGATTTCAACTGCCACGTCTCCACATAGTTTACACCGTGAGATTCATATGACGCTTCGTGTCACCCTAAGAGTGACCTTCATACGAAAAGTGGATGTATGAGTCAATAACAAGGTAAATGGGGGAAGTAGTTCATAGTAAGTGGGTGAAGGGAATGTGTCAACATATCTTGCGATCTCTTCCGTTAGTTTGGACTGTGAGATTCCTATGTTGCGCCTGCTGGTGTGCTTTAAGTAGCCTTTTGCTAGTCGTTCAACAACGGCTATCCCCACGGAGGGTTGTAACATAGGATTCAAAACAACTCAAGCTCCAGAAATGGATAGGATTTCTTAGGTCCATTCCCAACCTTGATTCTCTACTTCGCTAGCATAGTTGGGGCCGACCTTTGACGTTTGAAAAGGGAGGGTTACATTTATAGAATTATTAAGTGTTAATAATTTCTAACCAAAAGCGGTAGCTAAATGACTATTAGAATATGAGTTATTCTGGAGATAGTATTTAGTCAAGAATGTCTTACTGTAGTATCGTTGCAAAAATAATCTTAGGTATATTATTACTTTTCTAAATCTTGATTGGATTTAAAAGCAATTCACTTATAGAATTGTTTATAATTTCATAATGATGAGTTCACTAGTACAATTGTTGGCATCTGATAAACTGATTGGGGATAATTATGCAACCTGGAATCAAATTTGAACACTATACTGGTGATAGATGATTTACAGTTCGTCTTAATAGAAGATTGTCCTCCCGTTCCGAGCTCTAACACAAATCGAACTGTTCGGGATGCATATAATAGATGGATCAAAGCAAATGATAAAGCCCGTGCTTATATCCTCGCCAACATATCGGATGTTTTGGTGCAAAAACATGAGGATATAGGTACTACCAAAGAGATTATGGAATCTCGACAAGGGATGTTTGGGCAACCGTCCTTCTCCCTAAGGCATGATGCTATCAAGTATGTTTATAAATGTCACATGAAAGAGAGGGGCTCTGTTCGTGAACATATCCTGGATATGATCGTCCATTTTAATGTGGCGGAAGTAAACGACACTGTTGTTGACAAGAGAAGTCAGTTTTATTCTAGAATCTCTTCCGAAGAGTTTTCTGCAGTTCTGCACGAATGCACTCATGAATAAAATTGAATATAGCTTGACTACTCTACTGAATAAGCTATAGGCTTACTAGACTATGTTGAGAACTAAAGGTCTGGAATCAGAAGTAAACATTACTACTGCTGAGAAGGGAGGAACTTCCTCCAAAAAGCCTGATGTTGCTTCCTCTTCACAGAGTAAGAGTATTCCTGTCAATAAGAGCAAAGGGAAAGGGAAGAAGAAACCCGCTGGAAAGAAAGGCAAGAAAAACGCTGTAAACAAAGGAAAATATTTCCACTGCGATGAAGAAGGACACTGGAAGAGAAACTACCCTCAGTACCTTGTTGAGAAAAGAGCAGAGAAAGCTAAACAGGCAAACTAGTTCCTAAGGACCGCTTGCTCAGCTTAACTTGTAGAAGATGTTACTGTCTGATGATAATCTTACTTGTTTTTGTTATCTTTTAAAGAACAAAATGTATATATTTTTGTTGTAAATGAAATGTTCATTTTCGAAAATTATGTTTGTTCTATCTCATAGAAACTCCTATTAAGTGTTAAAAGCCGTTTGAAAATATTCAGATATTTAAACGGCTAGAAATCAATTAGATCAAAGTATAGAAAGTTTGAAGATTTCTAGATCTATTTAATAAAAAGTTATTAAATTAACACTGTTAACAAGAGTTGTTAAGACAAGTCATATGCGTCTTACTCAAAAAGTTGAGAGTTCTCAATATAGTGGGAGGAAAGTATGACTTCCTACTCATTATTGAGAATAAGATGCATTCCTCATATAATAATAAAAAATCTATTGTACACTAACATGTTTACAATGATTCTCTTGGCTAAAGTGTTTGAGAATCACCTAGTAAGACTAGAAATACCAGGTTAATAACCTAGGGCAAGTGGGAGAAATATCGGGTATGGGAGAAATATCACCATGGGTATGAGATGCCCTAGTTTATTGTGTTTCTCTATAAAACTCAGAAACTCAGTCTTATATATTGTATA
Source organism: Benincasa hispida (assembly GCF_009727055.1). Classification (NCBI taxonomy): domain Eukaryota; kingdom Viridiplantae; phylum Streptophyta; class Magnoliopsida; order Cucurbitales; family Cucurbitaceae; genus Benincasa; species Benincasa hispida. The sequence continues at coordinate 15,074,521 of NC_052352.1, read as the reverse complement.
TATAAGTTACCACTGGAGTTTTAGTCCAAGTGGGAGTTTGTTGGGTTTTATGTCCTAAAATTCGTGGTTTATAAATAAAAAATAAAAATAAATAAAACTTATTCTAAAAATTCAATAAGTTGTTATTGAATATATGTATTGCTTATTAGAAATCCAATAAACCTAAAAGTCCCTTAACTATTACATGAGTACTTGAACTTTATATGGAGACATAAAAGTGGATCAGGTTTGAGTAAATAGTCAAAATGATTTGTAATATATGAATAAGGTTGGGTGCCTTATTCTGGTAACACTATTGGATGTGGCCTACTCTGTAGTTATTACAAAGAGTTGTAAAGTGCTACGAACGAAGTGATCCTAATTCGTACATGTATGACATGAGAAGTGGGGGCGTCATGTGCAAATGAGTTTTGTACAAGATCGGACCACGAAATAAGTCACTTTTACTTTATAACGTTGTTTACTTTTTAAGACTGACTATTTCAAAGCGATGACCTAGGTAACTTGACCTTAATCCTGAGCTAACTATGAACTTCTATTTATTCGGGATTTTCCTTAGATTTACATAGATGAGGTTTGGCTCAACAGCGCCGGCTCAATAAACTCTCATTTCAGGGATAAGACCGGATAGATAGTTGGAAATATAGGGTGCAAGAAGAAATTTACTCCTACCCGCTGTTAGGGATAGTAGAGAGGTTATTCCCTTAAGTGCTGATTCTAGGTCTTGAACAAGGGGCCTCACCCTCTCCATCTGTTTACTGAATTGGAAATCTCAGTTTGTTTATTGGATCACAATACAATTGTTTCCAATAGAATGTATTAAGTGGACTGAAGGAACTAAGAGGTAATACTCAGTGGGTAAACCCCAAGATCATTTGGCCCAGCCGTTATTACGATGTGTACAAACCTGTAATTGAGTTCTATAACTAAACATACTCTATATCGATGTGGACAATAATTATCTTCTACAGTGAGGGGAGTTTTCAACTATGGCCTGATTGGGGAATGGATCCCAGTCCTAGTTATACGAATGAGGGGTTAATTCAGGTCGTTAATGGTTTATATGCGCAATTAGATTTCAGTATCTTAGAACCTTAATATCTGTAGGTCTCCGAGGTCTCTCTAGCTAGCTCCGTCATAAATAAGCATAGATAAGCTTATTTCGACACTAAATAGAATTAAAGCTATTAAGAGTACCTGATAGCGTAGTATAATATATTCAACTTTCATCTAAAATTAGATAATTAAAGAATTAATATTATATGAGATATAACTTACGTTTAATTTTAAGATTAAATGGAATTAGAGAATTAATATTAAATATGATTTAAATATAGTGAAGTGAATTGTGTAAAATTAATTTAATATTTGATATTAATTAATTAGAATTATTTAAATTTGTTTAAATAATATTTATTAATTTATTAGAAAATAATTACGAATTAATTTTGTAAAATTAATAATATTTTCAATTTTATAATTAAACAAAAAAAGATGTATGAGATTTTCCATTACATCTTCAAAGTAGCTCACACAAAACTCTTTTTTTTTTTTTTTTTTTTTGCTTCAATAACTCCAAGCTTGAGGTGCATCTCATGCAACCATCTTCTTTACATGATAGTCTGCAATATATTGAGAAGAATGGAGTGAAATTGAGGCATGCAATCTATAGAATTTTTGCTGAAAATTCGGGTTGAAGAAGGTGTTCTTCAAGTGGGTTGCTTTTGTGAGTTCTTCTCCAAGTTCCCTTCATTCAAGCTTATTTTGAGTCCCACAACTCAATCTAGAACTCCAAGAGGATAGTGAGAAAGATCTTGAGGTGGTCTACAACAAGATTTGGAGAAATCTGCAGTTGGAATCGAGCTATGAAGAAGTTCTACAAAGGATGACTTGAAACCCACTTATTTCTGCAAGAGCATGCTTTAGTTTCTGCCAAAATTAATGAATTAGGGTGCTTATTGATCCTTGTTACTTCCGCTGCTTGCTGATACATTCCAACAGTTATGCTTTACCATGTTTATGAAGACCTAAAAATGAATAGCCTACAAATAACTAATGTTTGCATATAATTAGCCGATAGGTCATACATACAACCTCGAGGCATAGTTGAGGATGTCTTGTTGATAGTAGGTGAATTGATTTTTCCAATTGATTTATATATTTTGAAAATAGATGAACCTTACACTACGCCGTCTTCTACTATTTTACTAGGAAGACTCTTCATGAAAACTACAAAAACTATAATTGATGTAGATAATGTAGGATTGTATCAATTGCAGCGGAAGCACAAGAATCATCTAAGCATTCAAATTCACTAATTTTGGCATAATATAAAGCATGCTTCTGGAGAAAAAATGGGTTTCAAGATATATCTCTTGTAGAACTTCTTCAAAGCTCCTTCTCCAGCTACAATCTTATCCATATCTTGTTGTAGACCACCTCAAGATCTTCCCCACTATTCTCTTGGTACTCTAGATTGAGTTGTGGGACTCAAAACAAGCTTGAATCAAGGGATGAAGGAGAAAAGCTCACTGCAGCAACCTTTGTTGAAGAAACTTTCTTCAAACCGAATTTTCTCTCAAAATTCTGTAGATTGCATGCCCGATTTTCACTCCAATCTTTTTATTATATTGCAGATCAACATGCAAAGAGAAGAGTTGCATGAGTTGCAGCTCATACTTGGAGAAGACAAGGCAAATGGTTGCTTCATGTGTGAACTACTTCAAAGATGGATAATGGAAAAACCCATTTTTCCATTTGTGTTTTAGTTTTCTTTTCCTTTTTTAATTTTATCTAAAAATCAAATTTTGATTTAAAAAATCTATTTGGTTTTAAAAATGAAAAAAATAATTAATTTCATAAATTAATTATTAAATAAAACTTAATTAATTTAATATCAAATATAAATTAATTTTAACACATATCCATCTTTATATAGTTAAATCATATTTAAATATATAAATTCTCCTATTCCGTTTAATTCTAAAATTAAACATATAATTATATCTCATATAATTACTAATTCATTTGATCCTAATTTGAATGTTTCAAATTAACTTATCACGTTATTCTAGAGCTAGTCCGTTACGAGCTAGTAGGGGGCCCTCGTGGAACTATAGATCATGGGCTCCAACGATCTGAGATTAATTGGCTAAACTCATTAAACCAAATTAATCTCCATTTGTTAACTAATGGGTCACTCCACTAAAGCCCATAGTTGCACTTCCCTCATTGTAGATATATTATGTCCACATGATTTAACCATAATCAGCAAGTCGACCCTTCACAGGTTGTTCGTAATAACGGCTCGGTCAAATATCTGTTTTACCCCTGAGACTATGTCTTATTCCTCAAGTCTCTACTGATCCTCTAATGAATAACTGGTTTGTGATCCAATCATCAAATCAAACTCTCTCAGCCCAGTGAGAGGGTGGGACCCCTTGTTCAAGACCTGAATTTAGTACTTGAAAGAACAACTTTTCTCCTATCCCTAAATCGAGTAGGCATGAACTCCGTCTTGCACCCTATGTCCCCAGCTATCTATCCGGTCTTACCCCTGAAATAGGAGTCTTATTGAGCCGACGCTGTTGAGTCAACCCTCAACTATGCAAATCTAATGGCAATCCCGAAAAAATAGAAGTTCATAGTTAGTTCAGGATTAAGATCGAGTTACCTAGGTCATCTAGATGAAAAAGTCAGTCTTAAACAGTAAACAACGTTATAAAGTAGAGTGACTTATTTCTTGGTCCTGATCTTATGCAAACTCATTGCATAGGACGCCCCCACTCCTCATGTCATAACATGTACGAATTAGGATCACATCGTATGTAGCACTTTACAACTCTTTGTAACAACTACAGAGTAGGCCACATCCAATGGTGTTACCAGTATAAGGTACCCAATCTCATTCATGTACCATAGATCATGTTGACTATTTACTCGAACCCGATCCACTCTTATGTCTCCACATAAAGTTCAAGTACTCATACAATAGTCATGGGTCTTAGTTTATTGGACTTAGACTTTCATACAATTTATGAAATCAATAATAAGTATATTGATAATAGAAAATGTTTATCATTTTACAAACTGCAAGTTTTTAGGACATAAAACCTAACAATACTCCCACTTGGACTAAAACTTCAGTGGATCAATATATACAAATATATACAATGTTGAGTTTACATGGAGAGAAGAAAATATACAAATACAATAAACTAGGGCATCACAATACCCATCAAATAAAGGGTATTTATCGGTAGAATTTGATGGAAAAGTAAAATCATTCAACATTTACGATACTATAAAATTTTCAGAAGAGTATTTGTCTCTTTGTGCCATTGATACATGTGATGTGATTGATGAATTGTTGATGTCTATTGATGAGAATTTCGATTATTTGGTTACCCCCTCTATTGATTTTGATGATGATGACTCTTCAATTGGCTCATCGTTTTCTTCTAATGACTTTGATTTGAGTAATAATTATTCTAATAAGGAAGTTGCTGAATCTCAGGTACAAGGGATCGAGCTTAAGGCTCTCCCTTCACACCTTAAATATGTCTTCCTTGGAGATGAAAATGCTTTTCCAATTATCATTTCTAAAGAACTCACATCTTCTCAAGAATGTACTTTAGTGGAAACATTGAAATTCTACAAAGGGGCAATCGAGTGGGCTTTGGACGATATCAAGGGGATAAGTCCTTCCCTCTGCATGCACAGGATTATTCTAGAAGACAGAGCCATGGCCATCGTCCAACCACGAAGAAGGCTTAATCCCACAATAAAAGAGATAGTTCATAAGGAAATCATCAAACTCTATGAAGCCGAAATAATATACCCAGTTCCAGAGAGTTAATTGGTAAGTCCTATAAACGTGGTGCCAAAGAAAACCGACATGACCATAGTGGAAAATGATAAAGGTGAAATAATCCCAACAAGAGTACAAAACAATTGGAGAATGTGCATAGATTTCAGAAAGCTAAACGAGGTAACTAAAAAAGATCACTTTCTTATTCCTTTCATTGACCAAATGGTTGAACAGCTCGTCGGAAAACCATATTTTATCTTTCTTGATGGATTCTCAGGATTCTACCAAATACCAATAGCACAGGAATATCAAGAAAAGACAACTTTTACATGCACCTACGGTACATATGCATTTAAGAGGATGTCTTTTGGACTATGCAATGCCCTAGGTACGTTTCAAGGATGCATGATGAGTATTTTCTCTGACTATGTAGAAAAGTGCATAGAAATTTTCATGGATGATTTCACTGTGTATGGTAATTCCTTTGATGATTGTCTACACAACTGTAGCTTGATTTTTAAAAAGATGCATAGAAACCAATTTAGTCCTCAATTATGAAAAATATCACTTCATGGCTTCACATGGTATTGTATTAAGACATCGTGTGTCATCTAAAGGCATAAGGTAGATAAGGCAAAAGTAAATGTCATTGTTAACCTTCTTTATCCTAAAAACATTAGGGAAGTGCGATCTTTTCTTGGTAGTACAGGATTCTATAGGAGGTTCATTAAAGATTTTTCTAAAATTGCACTCTCTTTGTCTAGTCTACTTCAAAAAGATGCCACATTTGAATTCAACAATGAATGCAAGGAAGCTTTTGACAAACTTAAAGAGAAGTTGATTTCAACTCCAATCCTCCAACCACCCCAATGGGACTTTCCATTCGACATCATGTGCAATGCTAGCAATCTAGTAGTTAGGGCAATATTGGGATAGAGTAGAAGTGCCATGTTATTTGTTTCGCATCGAGGACTCTCAACTCAACTCAAATAAATTGTTCCAACATCGAAAAAGAGTTTATTTCCATTATTTTTGCTTTAGATAAGTTTAGACCTTATATCCTTGTTTTCCAATCATTATTTACATTGACCATGCCACTCTTAGGTACCTCATGACAAAGAAAGAATCCAAACCCAAACTCGTAAGGTAGATCCTTCTTTTGAAAGAATTTAATTTGACCATCAAAGACAGAAAAGGATCGGAGAATTCAGTAGCCGACCATCTAAGCTGAATTTTATAAGAAGAGGAGTCAATTTCAATAAGAGAAGACTTTCCCGATGAACATCTTTTCAACGTATCTACTTTCCTACCTTGGTATGCTGACATGGTAAATTACCTTGTGAATGGTAAATTTCCCTTTAATATGTCTTCATCTAGAAAGTCTAAACTCAAAAGTGACTCTAAATATTTTGTATGAGATCCTCCTTATCTATGGAAATTCTGTTCAGATTAAATAATTAGGATATGTGTCCTTGATGAAGAGTTTGAGTCTATTTTGTCTTTTTGTCTGTTTTGTCATTTTAGTCCAAAAAGAGCTGCTAGAAAAATTTTAGACTCGACTATTTTGGAATTTTTTATTTGTCGACTTTTATGCATTTTGCAAATCTTGTGACAAGTGTAAAAAATCTTTCTCTTTATCAAAAGGAAATGAAATGCCACTTAATTCTATTATTGTATGTGAAATATTTGATGTTTGAGGCTTAGATTTTATGGGCTCATTCCCTTCTTCATTTGGATATTTGTACATTTTACTTGCAGTAGATTACGTTTTGAAGTGGGTTGAGGCAATCCCCACTAGGACTAATGATGTTTCTACTGTTTCAGGATTTCTAAAAAATAACATCTTTTGTAGATTTGGAATTCCTAGGACCATTATAAGCGATCAAGGAACATGTTTTTGCAATAGAACCATAAAGGCATTATTGAGAAAATAAAGAGTAAACCACCGAGTTGCAACCCATATCATCCTCAAAAAAATGGCCAAGCCGAATTTTTCAATCGAGAAGTGAAGAGCATTCTTGAAAAGACGGTCAACCTAAAAAGAAAAGATTGGAGCTCTCGTCTTAATGATGCTTTTTGGGCTTATAAAACCGCTTTTAAAACACCTATTGGAACAACCCTATACATAATTGTATATGGCAAGGCGTGCCATCTTCCCATTGAGGTTGAACATAAGGTTTATTGGACAGCAAAATAATGTAATTTGAATTTAACCCAAGCTGGAGAGGAAATACTTTTAGAATTACAACAATTGGAAGAATTAAGATGTAATGCTTATGAAAACTCCAAGATCTATAAAGAGAAAACCAAGATTATTCATGATAAACGTTTGATAAGAAAGGACTTAAAAATTGGTCAAAAAGTATTGTTTTTTAATTCTAGATTACAATTGATGCTTGGAAAACTTAAATCCAAGTGGTTAGGTCCATTTGAAATTACTAATGTTTTCTCTTATGGTGCAGTTGAGATTAAACGTTTTGAAGCAGGAAAAAATTTCAAGGTGAACGGGCAAAGGCTTAAAGTCCACAACGAAGGGCATGTAAACCAAGTTCAATTGGACTTGCATTTGACTTCTCACGTACATGTGATCCCCCTCTTCATCAACGTCGAGCAAGCGACGCTAAGAATTTGCAAAACTTGATATATTTTCTCTTTCTTTTCACTTTCAATTCTTTTTCTTTTTCTATTACTTTCTTATTTTTGTATTTCTTCGCATACTCCGTTAATAAATAAAAGAATAAAAGAATAATTAATTTTTCTTTTTCTTTGTAGGTAAACTAAAAAAAAGGAAAGCTCAAACAAAAACAAAAACAAGAATTCTCACAATCAAAAGAATAAGCAACCAAAAAAACCAGGGAAGTTTCTCTATCCATCTCTTACTTTTTGTTCTTGAACTTATATGCATAATTTAAACATTGAGGACCATGTTCAATTTTTAAGTTGGGGGTAGGAAATATTGCTTGCATGTTTTTGATATTTTTTCATAGAAAAATGACCGTACTAAAACTTTTTTGCTCTATAATGCTATATAAATGCATGTCTGGAAGCCTTGAGTATATGAGCTTGGGTTAGATTTAGATTTCATCATTTTGATATTTTGATATCTCGACTATATGTTTATAACTCTAATATCTCGATAATGGCTTTGTTATTTATTGAAATCTTTGGCTTCTTGAAGATTTTAGATGTTAAGAATGATTTTTTATTTTCTTTTTGAATACTCCATGACTTATTGATGTTTAAAATGACTCTTTACTCATTTTGCTATAAATGAATAAATGCATGAAAACATAAAATAAAAGAATCACATTCATTTTGTTTTATGTTTTCATTAGATTTTTACCCAATCATTTCTTTCTTATGGAAGAAATCTTGATGACACACTCTTTTTAGTAAAAACACAAGCAAAATTTTAGAAATTTTAAAATTTTCAAACAAAATTTTAGAACCATTTGTCAAAGAAAAATTCTTTTCCTTTTAATTTCATATGCTTTGTTTTTATGTTTATTTAGAATCTTAGACTTTTAGAAATGTAATTTCTACTTGATTTTCTTTGTCACCTCGATAGGAAAACTTTTGGCCTTAAGAACAACCAACTTATTTTAGAAGAAAGTCTAGACCAAGAGGATAAAATAGGGCCTACTAAAAAATACAAAAGAAAAGGAAAAAGAAAAAGAAAAAGTTGCTAGCGTAAAAAAATAAATAAATAAAGCAAGCTTGCAAAATAACATAATTTTCACTAACCTATATGTGTGTTTGCATTGTTAGAGGTGAAAAGAGTTACCTCTATCGTGTCTAGTTAGGGCCCACGAGAAAAGAGTGATAGGTTCCTGACAGTCGAAGTGTGAAAGCTATCCCTCTAGGTAAAATAAATGCCAATTCAAATTTGTGTGCGTGAGTTTATAAAAGACACCCTTGTCTTAGAATTGCCTCTCTTTTTTGCATGTTTAGGTATATCTTAGACTGATAACCGAGCCAGTGTAGGGCGAAGAGGAATTGAGAGTTAGATAAAACCTTTCCACTAGCCTTAGACTCTTAAATAAACTAAAACTTTGCACTCGTTTCTTTCATGATTTTTCTAAAAAAAAAATAATTTTCTTTTAAAAAATAAGTCTCCATTGATTGTTACTAAATTCCAACTTTCTAAATGTTTGTTTGTATTAATACTTCCTAGATTTTTGAGAAAAGTGTTAAGAATATTATCATGTCTTCATTCATCATTTCCTATATCTTTGCTTTCATTTTAACCTTTTTCATGAGTCATTAATCTCAATGGGATAAGGGGGAAGCTTAATATCATGAGCTAAGCAGAATCTGAGGAAGTTGTTATGTTTGCTTGTATAGTAATTTAAATGCTAGCCTCTGAACACTCGTAGAGACAAGTAAATATAACTAACTTCCTGGGAATGAAAGTAATTGTGGAACTCGTTAAGCAAAGCAAGAAGTATTTCTAGAGATAGAAAGAACGTTGCACTCATAACAACTTCATTCACGCATCATGGAGATATGATAAGTGTGGCTGGCCGATGTGCGATAATTAGAAGTTATGAGCCAGGATAAGTTTCTGCGATAATGCTTGGTGATGTGGTATTAATCTTCTCCCCGACCTTAACTTCTCCATACATCTTACCTTCACATTAAGGCTTTTGTTTTCTACAATATCTTTTTACAATTATCTCTCACGAGCATCTCTGCTAGCTTAGAACTAAGTCAGTCGCATGTTTTCAACCTCATTCTTATAAAAATTTAACTCGGCCGCATACTCACGATTATTTGTCTCGATTGGTACAAATCCCTGTGTTTGACCTTAGGACACCCTGAGAAACTCATAATCAGGATACACTTGGCCTGAGAACGAGAAAACTTGTGATCGACGCATACTCACTACACTTAGACGCGGAATATTAATAATGCAAATACACCTTAGTGTAGACTAAAATCAACACATATTTTTAGCGCAACAAGTTTTTGGTGTCATTGCCAGGGATTTGGCAACTAATTGAGTCTTTGATTCTTTTTGTGGATTATGTAGGCACCATTTCTCTTTTTGGAGTACTGTAAGCTTAAGTGACAGGCTAAAGACAGTATATGAGAACGGGAACAGAACCCGAGCTTAATATTGACCTTGAAATAGAAAGAACTTTTTGTCGTAGAGCAAAGTAGAATCGTAACTGGCATAGAAGGAATATGGCTAACAACAACAACAACAATCACAACAATCATGCAGAAGCAAATGTATGTTCGGACATCAACAACAAGATCTTATTCTCCTTGTTGCTGATCGCAATATTCTTATGAGGAATTATGCGACACCGAATCTCTATGATTTCTCTTCTGGCATCATGAGGCCTGAGAAAGTAAGGTTTGAGATTAAACCAATAATGTTGCAGATGATCCAAAATGCCAGACAGTTTAGAGGATTGCATGGTGAAGATCTACATGCCTATCTTACAAGTTTCGTGGAGATATGCATGTTGGGGTTGATGCCCTAGATCTTGTAGGGTCCTATAGTTTGTAATTGTATTATACAAATATTTTATTTATCTAATAAAATATGTGACGTTTTATTTGACATTTAGTTACATTAATCGACGAACCAACAAACTAATATCCAATGTTATCTTGTAGCTTAAACATGTATGTAGAGACATACAGGTGGATCATGATTAAGTGATAACCTAAATAGTCTGTAGTAGATGGATAAGGTTGGATACCTTATCTTGGTGACACTACGAGTACAACCCGCTTTGTAGATGTTACAATTGTTGTAAAGTTCTACAAGTGATATTATCCTGATCATTCATGTAGAGACATTGAGCGGAGGTATTCTAACTTTGTATAATATCGGACCATGAAATGACTAGTCTCATTATATAATGCTATTCATAATAGAGAGTTACATTTCACCAGGATGACCATAGGTAACATGATCTAAATCCTGAGTGAGTTGTGAACTCATGCCTATGAAGGCGGTCCTTTGATTTGTATGGGTTAGAGTGGCCAGATCGCCGACTCAATAAGCCTACCATTTTGGGGATTCGTCTGATTGGGGAGTTGGGAAGATAACTACATAAGAAGAAATTCACTCCCTCCTCAACGTCAGGGTAAGTAGATAAATTGCTCTCTTAATGGCTAATTTCTGGGCTTGAACAATGTGGCGCCACTCCCTCTCCTGGCTCGAGAGGGGCTTGATCATAGTTGGACTATGATTTATTGTTCATTAGAGGGATCAGTGGTACTTAAGAGTTAGATGTAACTACAGGGGAAAAACAGTAATTTTGGCCTAGTTGTACTTATGAGCAATTTGTGAAGGGTCATTATATTGTTGACTGGTTATATCTAATAGAAATATAAATATATATGTAGTGCGAAGAATGTAGCGATCGGTCTTTAGTGGAGTGCCCTACAGTTAACAGATGGTGAATAATTTAATTACAAAAGTTTAATTAATTATTCACGTATCGTTGGATCTTCAAACTACAAGTCCATGAGGTCCCTCCGTAGCTCAACAGAAATTAATAAGAATCAATTTTTGGATTAATTTAAATTGTTCAAATTAATTGAGAGAATTAATTATATGTGATATAATTAATTTTATCTAATTATATATGATATAATTACTATAATGTATTTGATACATTATAATATAAATTTTATTTGAGAGGAAATAAATATTTGAATATGATTCAAATATTAATTATATGAATTTGATTCATATAATTAAATTTAATATAAATGAGATTTATATTAAATGTCATTGGTAAGAGAAAAGAAACTATAGGTTATATGTTATATTTGATATAACATATTGTTTAACATATATTATATGATGAGGTAATTATCATATAAATATACATTAAATGATTAATTAAATTTAATTAATTTATTTTTAAAAAAATATTTTTGGGAGGGAGTTGTAACTCTCTCCCCCTCTTTTCTATCTAATACGTGATAGTAGGGTGGGAGAGAGTGTGCTTCTTCTTCCTGATGTGTTTTCACAGAAATAAAACTGATTCATAGAAATGTTATGAGAAAATCTAAATCCCATCATCTCCTCTCTTCTCTCTAAAACTCCTTTTTCCAAAATATCCAGAGCCACTCTTGGATTCTCTTACAGAGATTACAGAGGTTTCTTCCGTGGTGGTTTCCCTTTGAAAGAGGGTTTTCTCTTGAAGGTTGTCTTCAAAAGTAAGGGTTTCTAAACCCATTTTTCTGTTTTTTCTTTTCTTTCAAGCATGCTAAATTTTAATTGTAGATGCATGTATTGCTATGCAAAATTGTATTATGTGAAAATCTAAAATTAGGACGATCCATTTCCGCTCAGAGCCTTTACAGGTTCTTTCAGTGCTATACATTCTTCATCTCAGGCGTGAAATCAGAAGAGATTTGTTTATCTCTAATCCCTTACACTCTCCGAGACGAGGCCAAGAAATGGGCCTATTCCCTTGAGCCGAACAAGATATATCTTGGGATCAATTGATTGAACGTTTTATGAAGAAGTTTTTCCCTCTTACAGTTAACACAATGAGACGGCGGGATATTCTAAATTTTGAGCAGGGAGATGCGGAAACCTTGAGCACTGCATGGGTTCGATTGTGACGTCTTGTCAAGAATTGCCCACATATTAGTATCCCTGACTGTGTTTTGATGGAAACATTCTACAATGGGCTAAATAGAGCCACACAGGCAGTTGCAGATGCCACTGCAACGGAAGGATTCATGGATAAGACCTACATAGAGGCGAAGGTGATTTTAGATTGAATTTCTAGGAATACGGATGACTGGGTTGATGACGGCTACGGAAATGAGAACGTTAACAGAAAGAAAATGGAGGGGGCAATAGTACCAACAGATGCGGTAAGCTCATTAGCCCCCCAAATGGTTACTGCTACTTTTCTTCTATAGACCATGGTAATCAAACAAGGAGCTTTGAACAGAAATGTTACGCAATTGAACAGAATGACACAAGTTATGACAGTAAGCTACATAGAATGTAAGGAGCCCCACTCTGCTGAAGCTTGTCCACATGACCCATACACAGTTTGCTCTATCAACAACAACCTATTCAGTAACACCTATAATAAAGGTTGGAGACACCTCAATTTTGCTTGGGGAGGGAATCAAGATCAGACTGGGCAAAAGAACTTGCATCAACATTAGCAGGCACATGGGGTAAATCCTCCTGGATTCAACTAGCATTCGCAAGGCCATCAGCAACATTAGAACCGTCATCAATTCAATCATAACCAGACATCCAGTTCCAACACATCATCAACCTTAGAAGCATTCCTCAAGGAGTAATTCAGAAAAATGATGCACTAATTTAATCGCAAGCCTCTACGATATGGAATTTAGAAGTTCAAGTGGGACAACTTGCCAGTGATTTGAACAACAAGCAACCAAGATCCTTGCCGAGTAATTCTGAAGCTTCACAAGGAAACGGAAAAGAGCAATGTCAAGCTGTGACATTGCGTAGTGAAAAAACTACAAACTATGCGTCACCCGATCCCAGAGAAGCAAAGCCAGAAAAGACTCCCTTAACATAAGTAAAAGAATCATCCATAGTTATTGAACCTGCACCCACACTAGAAAGAACTGTTAACTCTGACTTAACTACCTCTACTTTGACCAGTGATTTGTTTACCTCTTCATCTAAGTCTTCGAACCAATGTTCTGATAATGTACAACCACATAAGAAAAATTCTTGCCAAACATTAGTTCAAAGCTTTTGTCGCAAGCAATCGATGTGTCCAATGAAAAAAAAAAAGCTAGAGAAATCTTGCAGGTCCCACTACCATTTCCCAGGAGGCTGAAAAGAAAAAATTACAACCGACAATTTAAAATATTTTTGGATGTCTTAAAACAACTTCATATCAATGTACCTCTCGTTGAAGCCTCTAGATCACTCGAACCAACCCGAACCACCCAAACCGGCCTTCCAAAGCTCCAAAAGGGGCTGAATCGATCCTCCTATAGTAGAATCGAATCAAAGAAAGTCAAACCAGACTTCTCCCGCGGACCAGTTCACAAGCACACACGCTTATGGGTAGGGATGAGCAACGTTGCAAAGCTTCATCCCAGCGTTGCAACTGAAGGAAATCAGATTCATGATTCCATGAGCAGCGGAACAAGATTTTTCCAAATCACAATCATAAATGAACAATACATTTACAGTCGTCTTCAAACAAGTGGTTATATAATTAAACTACAGAAATTACAGTATGAAAACTTAAATGCACAAAGGGAAAAACTGTACGAACAATCGTAGATGCGTCTCCATGCTCCTTTGCGCACGATCGCTCGAACAACAGCAACCTCGAACGCTCGATCTACACGATCGCAACACAGTAACGAACACAGCACAAATACTTTGTGCTCATCCTCAACAATCGCCTCGGTCACGAACTCCTCAGTAACACAAACGGCCTCCACAGCACCAGGAATGGCCTCTAGAAAACCTCGACGGTGTCGAGTTGAGTTTGACACCACCAACAAAGCTACCTTGGTATTCTCAGTGTGAGAATCTAGAGGGTAGGCTCTGTTCGGACTTGAACGAAGGCAAACAAGGTGGAAACACTGATCGTGTACACGACTGGGCAAGTGGGAGATGATGGAGACCTATCGTATAGGTCGATGCTCAATCGTTTAGATAAAGCTAAGCCATCATCTAGCAAAAGCTATGTGATCGTTTAGCTCGGTCTGTCACCTACAGACTCTACACGATCGTTTACTTTGGGCAAGCGATCGTCTAGCAAAATGATCATTTAGTAAATACTACACGATCATTTAGCTCGCCCAACCGTCGTTTAGTAAATCCGTATTTACTTGACGACTACTGTGAGATCCCTTTTTTGCCGAGAGAAATCTCAAAAACTTTTTTCAACCTTTTGTAAAACTTCTTTTTAAAATAGGAAACTACTTTCCTTTTAAACTTATGGTTACCATGAATCCTATAATCACCCACTACTTTGGTTATTAGAGAAATAATTAATTATCCAATAATTAATGTTATTATAAATATAAATGATAACCAACTTATCATACTATATTTATAACCTATAGTTTAATATTTCATCTCACGAAACATATAAACCATAGTTCCTTTTCTATTCCATGGTACTTAATGTAAATCTTATTTGCATCAATCCTCTACTAGATGTATCTCATAGATCATACCGATTATATCATATATAATCAAAATACCTCTTGTCAATTTGAACATTTCAAATCAACACCAAGAACTGATCCTCAACTGAATCCATTGAACTACCAAGGGGAACTCATAGACCTGTAGCTCGAAGCTCCAACGGTACGTGAATAACTGACTAAACTCTTTAATCATGGGATCAACCATCCGTTAACTGCCAGGCACTCCACTAAAAACTGACAGCTGAAATCTCCTTACCATAGATATATTATGTGTCCATCTTAACCAATCAGTAGTGCGACAACCCTTCACAAATCGCTCGTAAGTACAGCTGGACCAATAACCATTGCCCCTGTAGTTACATCTATCTCCTTAAGTACCACTGATCTCTCTAATGAACATAAGTCATAGTCTTACTATGACTGAGTCTTCTCTTCCAAAGAGAAGCAATGGCCACTATGTTCAAGCCCCGAAATTATCCCTTAAGAGAGCAATCTCTCTACTTATCCCTGCTTCGGGAAATGAGTGAATTCCATATTATGGATTGAGTTCCTAGCTCCTAGATCAGACAAGTCCCCAAAAAGGTAGACATGTTGAGTTGGCAATCTGGCCACTCTCACTCATACTAATCAAAGGACCGCCTTCAAAGGTAGAAGTTCCCAAAACACTCAGGATTGAGGTCGTGTCACCTATGGTCGTTTAGGTAAGATGCAAGTCTCTAGTATCAATGGCATTATATACAAACTCTAGTCATCTCATGGTCCAGGTCTTATCCAAACTCTTTATATAGGACAAGCCACCTCACACATCTCCACATGAATGGTTAGGATCTACCATCTGTAGTAGTTTACAACACTTGCAAACCTCTACAAAGCGGGTCGTATCCGTAGTGTCACTAGGATCAAGTATCCCCCCTTAATCCTTATACTACATACCTATTTAGGTTATCACTTAAAGCATGATCCACTTGTATATCACATATACATGCTTAAGTTCACATAAGATAACCAAGGAGCTTTATTTATTGGATATGAGTAAATGTCAGAATTAAATAACACTTATTTTATTCAGTGAACAATGTGTATCTTTACAAAACTACGAGACTCCGGGAGAATTAGGACACCAATCCCAACAGCAACACCTCAACTTCATGAAGGACAACATTTTGCAACATTATAGGGACAACGTTGCAATGTTGTTTGGCAATAGCTTCTTCTCCAGTTTTGACAGCTTAGTTTGTTTGCTTCAATCTTCAATTACAGCCTAGTTTCAACTCTATTGACTCCAATAAAATTATAGACTCTCAAGCACACACTTAAGCTCATTAATCAAGATCCAAGTAAAAATTTAACGACATAATCAAAGAGAAATCTAATGCAAAAGTTGGATTAAATCTAGTCACCTGAACATGCATTACTAGAATTTCACTCACCAAACTCAAATTAACGTTAATTGAGTGCTTAAATCTGTTGGGGTTTGTGTCCTAAAGTCTCGTGTCTAGTAGTTTTATAGATAAATTTGTATGAACACTTGTGATGTATTATATAAATGATATTTACTTCACTACTTGACTTTGAACATTTAGATTTTACCACAAACCAATAAACATAATATCCCTAGTTATCTATATGTAACTTAAGCATATATGTGGTGACATACAAGTGGATCATGTCTTGAGTGATAACCAAAATGGTCTGTAGTATATGGATATAGGAGGAAAACCTTATCTTAGTAATGCTACGGATGCGACCTACTTTGTGGAATGATCACAAATGTTGTGACTTGTCACAGATGGTCGGATCATGATCATTTGTGTAGGGGACATGCGAGCAGGGGTGTCCTATACAAAAAGTTTGTATAAGACCTAACCACAAAATGTTAATGTCTCATTATATAACCTCATTTGTAACTGAGACTTCACTTCACTAGGATGACCATAGGTAACATGACCTAATCCTGAAGTGATGGGAACTCCTGCCATTGAGGGCGGTTCTTTGATTTGCATGGGTGCGAGTGGCCAGAACGCCGACTCAAACCTACCATTTTATGGATTCGTGTGATTTGAGAGCTGGGAACTCAGCTACACAAGAAGGAATTCACTCCTTCCCCGAGGAAGGGTAAGTAGATAGATAGCTCCCTTAAGGGCTGATTCCAGGTGCTGAACGATGTGGCGCCACCACCTTTTCATGGCCCGAGAGGTGTTCACACTAGTAGGACTATGTTGTATTGTTCATTAGAGGGATCAGTGGTACTTAAGGAAGAAGATGTATATAGGGGCAAAACGGTTAATTGGCTCGTTATATATTAACGCATATGTGAAGGGTCATCATACTAATGATTGGTTATTAATCCAATGGACAAGAAATATATCTATGGCAAGAAGAGTTCACTGTCGGTCTTTAGTGGAATGGCCTGACAGGTAACTGATGGTGGATATCGTGACTAAAGAGTTTAGTCAGTCTATTCACGTACTGTTGAAAGTTCGAGCCATATGGTCCATAAAGTCTCCCTTGATAGCTTGGATAACAAGTTGAGAGTTAAGTTTTTTGGGTCATTTGAAATTGTTCAAATTGACAAGAAGGAGTTTCGATTATATATGATAATAATGAACGAGTTAATTAAATATGATTATAATTAACTTTATGTATGATATACATTAATTTGGAGGAAATTGGATATAAATATGATCTATATCTAGTAAGAGGAAAAATATTTATAATTAATATATGATATTAATTTATAAGTTATAATGTGGGATAAGATCACAATTCATGTTGGACGGTTATAAAAGGAATGGAAGCGCCTCTCTTCGTTCACATAAGGATAATTGAGTGCATTATAAATAACAGACCGGTGTGTTGATCTCGGTGTGGGCCGCTGGTATTGTGAAGATGATAGTATCATCGTTTATGGAAAATTAGGTGCCTATATGATTTAGTGACT
>NC_052352.1:15020598-15056596 GCF_009727055.1 Benincasa hispida | reverse complement strand
CAGGATTTTGGCAACTAATTTGAGTCTTTTGATTCTTTTTGTGGATTATGTAGGCACCATTTCTCTTTTTGAGTACTGTAAGCTTAAGTTGACAGGTCTAAAGACAAGTATTATGAGAACGGGAACAGAACCCGAGCTTCAATATTGCCTTGAAATAGAAAAAACTTTTTTTCGTAGAGCAAAGTAGAAATCGTACCACTGCATAGATAGGAATATGGCTAACAACAACAACAAACAATCACAACAATCATGCAGGAAGCAAATGTAATGTCGGGACATCAACAACAAAGATCTTATTCTCCTTGTTCTGATCCAATATTCTTATGAGGAATGCGACACCGAAATCTCCCTATTGATTTCTCTTTCTGGCATCATGAGGCCCTGAGAAAGTTAAGGTTGAGATTAAACCAATAATGTTAGCAGATGATCCAAAATGCCAGAACAGTTTAGAGGATTTGCAGGTGAAGATCACATGCCTATCTTACAAGTTTCGTGGAGATATGCATTTGGGGTTTGGATGCCCTAGATCTTGTTAAGGGGTGGGGGGGTTTCCTTTTTATAGTTTGTAATTGTTATTATTACAAATATTTATTATCTAATAAAATATGTTACGTTTTATTTGACATTTTAGTTACATTTAATCGACGGAAACCAACAAACTAATATCCAATTGTTTATCTTGTAGCTTAAACATGTATGTAGAGACATACAGGTTGGATATGATTTAAGTGATAACCTAAAATAGGTCTGTGTAGATGGATAAGGTTGGATACCTTATCTTGGTGACACTACAGTACAACCCGCTGTAAGATGTTTACAATGTTTGTTAAGAGTTCTACAAGTTGATATTATTTCCTGATCATTCAATTGTAGAGACATGAGCGGAGGTATTCTAACTTTGTATATATCGGACCATGAAATGACTAGTCTCATTTATATAATTGCTATTCATAATAGAGAGTTACATTTCACCAGGATGACCATAGGTAACATGATCTAAATCCTGAGTGAGTTGTGAAACTCATGCCTATGAAGGCGGTCCTTTTATTTGTATGGGTTAGAGTGGCCAGATCGCCGACTCAATAAGCCTACCCATTTTGGGGATTCGTCTGATTGGGGAGTTGGGAAGATCAACTACATAAGAAGAAATTCACTTCCTCCTCAACGTCAGGGTAAGTAGATAAATTGCTCTCTAATGGCTAATTTCTGGGCTTGAACAATGTGGCGCCAACTCCTCTTCCCCCTTTTTTGGCCTCGAGAGGGGCTTGATCATAGTTGGGACTATTGATTTATTGTTCATTAGAGGGATCAGTGGTACTTTAAGAGTTAGATGTAACTACAGGGGAAAAACAGTAATTTGGCCTTAGTGTACTTATGAGCAATTTGTGGAGGGTCTTATATTGTGACTGGTTATATCTAATAGAAATTTAAATATATATGTAGTGCGAAGAATGTAGCGATCGGTCTTTAGTGGAGTGCCCTACAGTTAACAAGATGGTGAATAATTTAATTACAAAAGTTTAATTAATTATTCACGTATCGTGGATCTTCAAACTACAAGTCCATGAGGTCCCTCCGTAGGCTCAACAGAAATAATAAGAATCAATTTTGGATTAATTTAATTGTTTCAAATTATTGAGAGAATTAATTATATGTGATATAATTAATTTATCTAATTATATATGATATAATTACTATAATGTATTTGATACATTATAATATAAATTTATTTGAGAGGAAATAAATATTTGAATTATGATTCAAATATTAATTATATTGAATTTGATTCATATAATTAAATTAATATAAATTGAGATTTATATTAAATGTCATTGGTAAGAGAAAAGAAACTATAGGTTATATGTTATATTTGAATATAACCATATTGTTTAACATATATTATATGATGAGTAATTATCATATAAATATACTTAAATGATTAATTAAATTTAATTAATTTATTTTTAAAAAAATATTTTTGAGGGGAGTTGTAACTCTCTCCCCCTCTTTTTCTATCTAATACGTGATAGTAGGGTGGGAGAGAGTGTGCTTCTTCTTTCCTGATGTGTTTTCACAGAAATAAAACTGATTCATAGAAATGTTATGAGAAAATCTAAAATCCCATCATCTTCCTCTCTTCTCTCTTAAAAACTCCTTTTTCCAAAATATCCAGAGCCACTCTTGGATTCTCTTACAGAAGATTACAGAGGTTTTCTTTCCGTGGTGGTTTCCCTTTTGAAAGAGGGTTTTCTCTTGAAGGTTGTCTTCAAAAGTAAGGGTTTCTAACCCATTTTCTGTTTTTTCTTTTCTTTCAAGCATGCTTAAATTTTAATTGTAGATGCATGTATTGCTATGCAAAATTGTATTATGTGAAAATCTAAAATTAGGACGATCCATTTCCGCTCAGAGCCTTTACAGTTCTTTCAGTGCTATACATTCTTCATCTCAGGCGTGAAATCAGAAGAGATTTGTTTATCTTCTAATCCCTTACACTCTCCGAGACGAGGCCAAGAAATGGCCTATTCCCTTGAGCCGAACAAGATATATCTTGGGATCAATTGATTGAACGTTTTATGAAGAAGTTTTCCCTCTTACAGATTAACACAATGAGACGCGGGATATTCTAAATTTTGAGCAGGGAGATGCGGAAACCTTGAGCACTGCATGGGTTCGATTGTGACGTCTTGTCAAGAATTGCCCACATATTAGTATCCCTGACTGTGTTTTGATGGAAACATTCTACAATGGGCTAATAGAGCCACACAGGCAGTTGCAGATGCCACTGCAACGGAAGGATTCATGGATAAGACCTACATAGAGGCGAAGGTGATTTTAGATTGAATTTCTAGGAATACGGATGACTGGGTTGATGACGGCTACGGAAATGAGAACGTTAACAGAAAGAAAATGGAGGGGGCAATAGTACCAACAGATGCGGTAAGCTCATTAGCCCCCCAAATGGTTACTTGCTACTATTTCTTCTATAGACCATGGTAATCAAACAGGAGCTTTGAACAGAAATGTTACGCAATTGAACAGAATGACACAAGTTATGACAGTTAGCTACATAAATGTAAGGAGCCCCACTCTGCTGAAGCTTGTCCACATGACCCATACACAGTTTGCTCTATCAACAACAACCTATTCAGTAACACCTATAATAAGAGTTGGAGACACCTCAATTTTGCTTTGGGAGGGAATCAGATCAGACTGGGCAAGAAACTTGCATCAACATTAGCAGGCACATGGGGTAAATCCTCCTGGATTCAACTAGCATTCGCAAGGCCATCAGCAACATTAGAACCGTCATCAATTCAATCATAACCAGACATCCAGTTCCAACACATCATCAACCTTAGAGCATTCCTCAAGGAGTAATTCAGAAAAATGATGCACTATTAATTCGCAAGCCTCCTACGATATGGAATTTAAGTTCAAGTGGGACACTTGCCAGTGATTTGAACAACAGACACACCGATCCTTGCCGAGTAATTCTGAAGCTTCACAAGGAAACGGAAAAGAGCATAGTCAAGCTGTGACATTGCGTAGTGAAAAACTCAACTATTGCGTCCACCCGATCCCAGAGAAGCAAAGCCAGAAAGACTCCCTTAACATAAGTAAAAAGAATCATCCATAGTTATTGAACCTGCAACCCACACTAGAAAGAACTGTTTAACTCTGACTTAACTACCTCTATTTGACCAGTGATTTGTTTACCTCTTCATCTAAGTCTTCGAACCAATGTTCTGATAATTACAACCACATAAAAAAATTCTTGCCAAACTTAGTTCAAAGCTTTTGTCGCAAGCAATCGATGTGTCCAATGAAAAAAAAAAAGCTAGAGAAATCCTGCAGGTCCACTACCATTTCCCAGGAGGCTGAAAGAAAAAATTACAACCGACAATTTAATATTTTTGGATGTCTTAAACAATTCATATCAATGTACCTTCTCGTTGAAGCCTCTAGATCACTCAAACACACCGACCACCGGCCTTCCAAAGCTCCAAAAGGGGCTGAATCGATCCTCCTATAGTATGGAATCGAATCAAAGAAAGTCAAACCAGATCTCCCGCGGACCAGTTCACAAGCACACACGCTTATGGGTAGGAATGCAACGTTGAGCTTCATCCCAGCGTTGCAACTGAAGGAAATCAGATTCATGATTCCATGAGCAGCGGAACAAGATTTTTCCAAATCACAATCATAAATGAACATACATTTACAGTCGTCTTCAAACAAGTGGTATAATAATTAAACTACAGAAATTACAGTATGAAAACTTAAATGCACAAAGGGAAAAACTGTACGAACAATCGTAGATGCGTCTCCATGCTCCTTTGCGCACGATCTCGAAACACAGCAACCTCGAACGCTCGATCTACACGATCGCAACACAGTAAGAACACAGCACAAATACTTTGTGCTCATCCTCAACAATCGCCTCGGTCACGAAATCCTCAGTAACACAAACGGCCTCCACAGCACCAGGAATGGCCTCTAGAAAACCTCGACGGTGTCGAGTTGAGTTTGACACCACAACAAAGCTACTTGGTATTCTCAGTGTGAGAATCTAGAGGGTAGGCTCTGTTCGGACTTGAACCGAAGGCAAACAAAGGTGGAAACACTGATCGTGTACACGACTGGGCAAGTGGGAGATGATGGAGACCTATCGTATAGGTCGATGCTCAATCGTTTAGATAAAGCTAAGCCATCATCTAGCAAAAACTATGTGATCGTTTAGCTCGGTCTGTCACCTACAGACTCTACACGATCGTTTACTTTGGGCAAGCGATCGTCTAGCAAAATGATCATTTAGTAAAATACTACACGATCATTTTAGCTCGCCCAACCGTCGTTTAGTAAATCCGTATTTACTTGACGACTACTGTGAGATCCCTTTTTTGCCGAGAGGAAATCTCAAAAACTTTTTTCAACCTTTTGTAAAACTTCTTTTTAAAATAGGAAACTACTTTCCTTTTAAACTTATGGTTACCATGAATCCTATAATCACCCACTACTTTGGTTATTAGAGAAATAATTAATTATCCAATAATTAATGTTATTATAAATATAAATGATAACCAACTTATCATACTATATTATAAACCTATAGTTTATATTTCATCTCACGAAACATATAAACCATAGTTCCTTTTCTATTCCATGGTACTTAATGTAAATCTTATTTGCATCAATCCTCTACTAGATGTATCTCATAGATCATACCGATTATATCATATATAATCAAAATACCTCTTGTCAATTTGAACATTTCAAATCAACACCAAGAACTGATCCTCAACTGAATCCATTGAACTACCAAGGGGAACTCATAGACCTGTAGCTCGAAGCTCCAACGGTACGTGAATAACTGACTAAACTCTTTAATCATGGGATCAACCATCCGTTAACTGCCAGGCACTCCACTAAAAACTGACAGCTGAAATCTCCTTACCATAGATATATTTATGTGTCCATCTTTAACCAATCAGTAGTGCGACAACCCTTCACAAATCGCTCGTAAGTACAGCTGGACCAATAACCATTGCCCCTGTAGTTACATCTATCTCCTTAAGTACCACTGATCTCTCTAATGAACATAAGTCTTAGCTTACTATGACTGAGTCTTCTCTTCCAAAGAGAAGCAATGGCCACTATGTTCAAGCCCCGAAATTATCCTTAAGAGAGCAATCTCTCTACTTATCCCTGCTTCGGGAAATGATGTAATTCCATATTATGGATTGAGTTCCTAGCTCCTAGATCAGACAAGTCCCCAAAAAGGTAGACATGTTGAGTTGGCAATCTGGCCACTCTCACTCATACTAATCAAAGGGACCGCCTTCAAAGGTAGAAGTTCCCAAAAACACTCAGGATTGAGGTCGTGTCACCTATGGTCGTTTAGGTAAGATGCAAGTCTCTAGTATCAATGGCATTATATACAAACTCTAGTCATCTCATGGTCCAGGTCTTATCCAAACTCTTTATATAGGACAAGCCACCTCACACATCTCCACATGAATGGTTAGGATCTACCATCTGTAGTAGTTTACAACACTTGCAAACCTCTACAAAGCGGGTCGTATCCGTAGTGTCATAGGATCAAGTATCCCCCTTAATCCTTATACTACATACCTATTTAGGTTATCACTTAAAGCATGATCCACTTGTATATCCACATATACATGCTTAAGTTCACATAAGATAACCAAGGAGCTTTATTTATTGGATATGAGTAAATGTCAGAATTTAATAACACTTATTTTATTCAGTGAACAATGTGTATCTTTACAAAACTACGAGACTCGGGAGAATTAGGACACCAATCCCAACAGCAACACCTCAACTTCATGAAGACAACATTTGCAACATTATAGGGACAAGTTGCAATGTTGTTTGGCAATAGCTTCTTCTCCAGTTTTGACAGCTTAGTTTGTTTGCTTCAATCTTCAATTACAGGCTAGTTTCAACTCTATTGACTCCAATAAAATTATAGACTCTCAAGCACACACTTTAAGCTCATTAATCAAGATCCAAGTAAAAATTTAACGACATAATCAAAGAGAAATCTAATGCAAAAGTTGGATTAAATCTAGTCACCTGAACATGCATTACTAGAATTTCACTCACAAACTCAAATTAACGTTAATTGAGTGCTTAAATCTGTTTGTTGTGTCCTAAAGTCTCGTGTCTAGTAGTTTTATAGATAAATTTGTATGAACACTTGTGATGTATTATATAAATGATATTTACTTCACTACTTGACTTTGAACATTTAGATTTTACCACAAACCAATAAACATAATATCCCTAGTTATCTATATGTAACTTAAGCATATATGTGGTGACATACAAGTGGATCATGTCTTGAGTGATAACCAAAAATGGTCTGTAGTATATGGGATATAGGAGGAAAACCTTATCTTAGTAATGCTACGGATGCGACCTACTTTGTGGAATGATCACAAATGTGTGACTTGTCACAGATGGTCGGATCATGATCATTTGTGTAGGGGACATGCGAGCAGGGGTGTCCTATACAAAAAGTTTGTATAAGACCTAACCACAAAATGTTAATGTCTCATTATATAACCTCATTTGTAACTGAGACTTCACTTCACTAGGATGACCATAGGTAACATGACCTCAATCCTGAGTGAGTTGGGAACTCCTGCCATTGAGGGCGGTTCTTTGATTTGCATGGGTGCGAGTGGCCAGAACGCCGACTCAAACCTACCATTTTATGGATCGTGTGATTTGAGAGCTGGGAACTCAGCTACACAAGAAGGAATTCACTCCTTCCCCGAGGCAAGGGTAAGTAGATAGATAGCTCCCTTAAGGGCTGATTCCAGGCGCTTGAACGATGTGGCGCCACACACCTTTTCATGGCCCGAGAGGTGTTCACACATAGTAGGACTATGTTGTATTGTTCATTAGAGGGATCAGTGGTACTTAAGGAAGAAGATGTAATTATAGGGCAAAACGGTAAATTGGCCTTGTTATAATTAAAGCATATGTGAAGGGTCATCATACTAATGATTGGTTATTATCCAATGGACATAGAAATATATCTATGGCAAGAAGAGTTCAACTGTCGGTCTTTAGTTGAATGCCTGACAGGTAACTGATGGTGGATATCGTGACTAAAGAGTTTAGTCAGCTATTCACGTACGTTGAAGCTTCTAGCCATAGGTCCATAAAGTCCCCTTGATAGCTTGGATACAAGTTGAGAGTTAGTTTTTGGGTCAATTGAAATTTCAAATGACAAGAAGGAGTTTCGATTATATATGATATAATTAACGAGTTAATTAAATATGATTATAATTAACTTTATGTATGATATACATTAATTTGGAGGAAATTGGATATAAATATGATCTATATCAGTAGAGGGAAAAATATATTATAATTAATATATGATATTTAATTTATAAGTTATGAATGTGATAAGATCACATTCATTGGACTGGGGTTATTAAAGAGAATGGAAGGCGGCCTCTTTCGTTCAAAATAAGGTGAGTGCATTATAAATAAACAGCACCGGTGTGTTTGATCTCGGTGTGCGCGGTATTGTGAAAAAGATAGTATCATCGTTTAGAAAATTAGTGCCTATATGATTAGTGACTGCACGATCGCTTACGTATACAATATTGCCTAAGTGATCGCATACCGATTACACCGTCGAGCAGCTATTATCTAAAACGATGTTTACCTTTTCCTAAGCCGATCGTTTAGCTCTCGGTATTTACTAAACAATCATATAAATGATCGCTTAGTTTTTCCTACGCGATCATTCGACGATCGCTCACCCTTTTCCTTACACGATCGTTTACCTTTCTACAAGATCATATAGATTGGATCGCATACTTTTACTTACACGATCGTATAATTTACCTAAACGTTCAAGCATATTTGTCTTATTGTATAGACAAAGACATCTCCCATTGCTTGTTGTTGTGTACAGTCTCTCTTCCTCCTTCCCTCTACCAAATCCGAACAAAGCCAACACTTTGGGTTCTCACTCCAAGATACTGAGGACTCTAAAAGTTGGGTTGTCTTCTCCGTTTCCTTTTATCCGGAGTGGTGACTGTTCGAAGGTAGACGGTTGAGGCTTCAGACTCGCTGTGGAAGAAGAAAATCTTCATCTGGTATGATTTCTTGATCCCTTTAGCATTATGAAAGTATGTTTGAATGTATATGCAGTAATTCTGTCACAATGAATTGGAAAGATTCGTTTCCGCTTGTAAGTACTCTTGAATAAGAGTTCCTTCAAAATCATGCTCTAATACCAATTGATAGAGTAAAGATACATAAAAAGGAAGCTAATAGAATCATTAAGTACTCTAATTACACTTAATTTGAGAACAAAGCATGCTAAAAAACAACTTTTAACAGAAAGAGGGTTTCATTGTGTATACATTTGTAGATTTCCACTTGTTCCTTGCTTAATCCACGAAATTGGATTTTCAAATCTCCAGTAGACCACCAAGAGGATCTTCTCTACTATTCTTAGTCTTAGATTGAATGGTGAAAACTTAGAATCGAAAGGGATAGGTGGATTTTAGAAAGCTTGAGGGCAAAACAGTTTTGCTGAAAATTGTTTTCAAAATTCATAATGCATGAAGCCTCCATCTCAGAATATTGAAGCTTTTATCATGTTCAAGCATGCAAGCACTAACTAATTTAGCTAATTGACATTTCAATTAACACTTAGATAGTGGGCAAAGTGTTAAAACTTGGAATAATCCACTAACCAATTTGAAATTTGGAGTAAACTCACTTTCGAATTAAAAAAAATTTTTAATTTGATTTTTAAATCTAATTAATCTTTACTTCAAAATTAATTTAGATAAAAAAAAACTAAAATTCAATTCTAAAATTGAATTTAATTAATTAAATAATAATTTAATATTAAATATTAAATTAATAAAACACCTAATTTAAACATGAATCTTATTCATGTAATCAATATTTAAATCAACATATAAAATATATTAAACTCTCCAATTACGTTTAATTTCAACAAAACTGAACCTTAATTATATTGAATATAATTATCCAAACCCTAAAATTGAAATTGAACATTACAAATTTCAAACCCTAATTTCGAATTTGAACACTTCAAATTCGCTCAATTTTCTAATCCAAGATTTAATCTTTCGCAAGTTAGTAGAGGGACGTTATGGACCTTCAGATCATGAGCTCCAATGATTTGAGATTAATTGGCTAAACTCTTTAAACTAAATTAATCAATACTCGTTAAATACTGAGACATACCGCTATAGCTCGATAGTTGCACTCTCCTCATTATAGATGTATTTCTATCCACTTAATTTAACCATAATTAGTAAGTCGATCCTTCACAGGTCATTCCTATTTACTGCTAGGTCAAAATTACCTTTTTACCGTTGTAAATACATCTTGCTCTTTAAGTCACCATTGATCCTCTATTGAACAATTGGTTTATAATCCAACTAATAAATCATGCCCCTCTCGGTCATGAGAGGGTGGGGCTCCTTTGTTCAAGACTAGGAATCAGTACTTAAGGGAACAACATATCTGCTAACCCTAAAATAGGTAAGAGTGAATTTTATCTCGTAGAACTATGTCTCCAGCTATCCATCCGGTCTTATCCCCAAAATGGGAGGCTTGTTCAGCAGTGTTGTCGAACTACTCTCACTTATGCAGATCAAAGGATAATCATGAATAAACAATAGTCCATAGTTAGCTCAAAATTAAGGTCGAGTTACCCAAGGTCATCAAATTGAAATAGTCAGTTTTAACAGTAAGTGGTTGTTATTAAGAAAAGTGACTATTTCGTGGTCTGGTCTTATGCAAATATCTTTTGCATAGGATGCCCCTAGTTACATATCTCCACATGAACGATTTCAGGATCATATCATTTGTATCAGTATACAAAGAAGGCCGCATCCATAGTGTCCCTAGGATGATGTACCCAATCTCATTCATATACTTATAGACCTTTTTGGTTATATACTATAACTTGATCATCTTTTATGTTCCTACATATAGTTAAAATATTCATACTATAGCTATGGATTCGTTTATTGGATTTTATAACATAATGCAATTTTAATAAAACTTTTATTCAATAATACTTTTATTGATAAATAGAATATGTTTCCATGATTATGAATTGCAAGTTTACCATGTGAACTAAAACCCAACAAACTCTCACTTGGACTAAAACTCCAGTGATAACCTATATATCTAAGTATATAATACTGAGTTTCTGAGTTTTACAGAGAAATACAATAAACTAGGGCACCAAATACCCACGGTTTACCATTCGGTATCCCATACCCGATTTTTCTCTTACCTGCTTTGAGAGATAGTAGAGAGGTTATTCCCTTAAGTGCTGACCTCGGGTCTTAAACAAAGGGCCCCACCCTTATTGGGTTTTATGTCCTAAAACTCGTGGTTTGTAAACAATAAAACTTATTTATGAAAATTCAATAAGTTAGTATTGAAAATGTATTGCTTGTTTCATTTTTGAAATCCAATAACCTAAAAGGCCCATGACTATTAAATGAGTACTCGAACTATATGTGGAGACATAAATGTAGATTAGGTTCGAGTAAATAGTCAAAATGATCTATAGTATATGAATGAGGTTGGGTACCTTAGTCTGGTAACACTATTGGATGCGGCCCACTCTGTAGTTATTACAAAGAGTTGTAAAGTACTACAAATGAAGTGATCCTAATTCGTACATGTTATGACATGAGGAGTGGGAGCGTCCTGTGCAAATGGATTTTGTACAAGATCAGACCACGAAATAAGTCACTCTTACTTGTTAACGTTGTTTACTATTTAAGACTGACTATTTCAAAGCGATGACCTAGGTAACTTGACCTTAATCCTAAGCTAACTATGAACTCCTGTTTATTCTAGATTATCCTTAGATTTTCATAGGTGAGGGTTGGTTTAACAACGTCGGCTCAATAAACTCCCATTTCAGGGGTAAGACCGGATAGATAGCTGGGGACATAGGGTGCAATAAGGAATTCACTCCTACCTGCTATTAGAGATAGTAGAGAGGTTGTGCCCTTAAGTGCTGATTCCAGGTCTTGAACATAGGGCACCACCCTCTCATTAGCCCAAGAGGGACTCGGTTTTTTTATTGGATCGCAAACCAATTGTTCATTAGAGGATCAGTGGAACTTAAGGAATAAGAGGAATCTCGGGGGTAAAACAGAATTTTGGCCCAACCATTATTACGAACAACCTATGAAGGGTTAACTTACTAATCATGGTTATATCGAGTGGACATAATATATCTATAGTGAAGGGAGTGCAACTTTGGATTTAGTGGAGTGACCCAGTAGTTAACGAATGGGGATTAATTTGGTGTAAAGAGTTTAGCCAATTAATCTCGGATCGTTGGAGCCCATGATCTGTAGGTCCACGAGGTCCCCCTATTAGCTCATAAATGGATTAGCCTTGGAGTAGTGTGATAAGTTGATTTGAAATGGTCGAATTAGAATTAAAGGAATTAGTAATTATATGAGATATAATTACACGATTAATTTTGGAATTAAATGAAATTGAAGAACCGATTAATATTTAAATATGATTTAAATATTAAATTCATGAATAGGGATTCATGATAGTGGAATTAGTGTTAAATTAATTTAATATTTGATATTAAATTAATTGAATTAATTAATTATTTATTTTAAAAAATAATTTTATATTAATTTTTGTAAATTAAATACAATTTCAGTTTTAATTATTGAATTAAAAATTGAAATTATGTATTAATTTGAGAAATTACAAATTAAAAGAAAAAGAAGAAAAAAATTGGAAATGGAAAAGTTGGGATTTTCCCACTTCCATTTCCAACTAGCTTACACATTTTTCACTTCTAAATTCAGTCGTTAATCCTAGCATGAGCTGCAATTCATGCAGCAGTGGTTCTTGCATGATTGTCATACAATACATAATGAAGAATCTGAGTGGAATTTAGCATGCAATTGGGTGGATTAGGCTGAAGATCTTCAAAGGCTGAAGATAAGTTTTCAACTGGAAAACTAGAAACCTTTTTCTCTCTTTTCTCTTAATTCCAGCTTATTTTGAGTCCCACAACTCTATTTAAGGCACCAAAAGGATAATAGGGAAGGTCTTGAGGTGGTTCACAAGTTGAATTAAGGAGGATTGTAGTTGAGCTTCGTGATTCAAGGTGTTCTTCAAAGGTATGTCATGAAACCCACTTTGTATTTTATGAGCATGCTTAAATTTGAGCAAAAATTAATGAATTAGAATGCTTAATGATCTCTTTTTCTTTCGTTGCATGTTTTCTAACTCTAACAACCCTCTCATTGGCCTGAGAGGGACTCGGTTTGTTGATTGGATCACAAACAATTATTCATTAGAGGATCAGTGGGACTTAAGGAACAAGAGGTAATCTCGGGGTAAAACCGACATTTGACCCAGCCGTTATTACGAACAACCTGTGAAGGGTCAATTTACTAATCATGGTTATATCGAGTGGATATAATATATCTACAGTGAGAGGAGTGCAACTTTGGGCTTTAGTGGAGTGACCCATTAGTTAACGAATGAGGGTTGATTTGGTGTAAAGAGTTTAGCCAATTAATCTTGGATCGTTAGTGCTCATGATCTATAGGTCCGCGAGGTCCCCTACTAGCTTGTAAATGGATTAGCCTTAGAGTAGCGTGATAAGTTAATTTGAAACGTTAAAATTAGAATTAAGAGAATTAAATATTTGATATAATTACATGTTTAATTTTGGAATTAAACAGAATTGGAGAACTAATTAATATTTAAATATGATTTAAATATTAAATTCATGAATAGGGATTCTTGATGTGGAATTTGTGTAAAATTAATTTAATATTTGATATTAAATTAATTATTATTAATTAATTTGTTTAATTAATTATTATTATTAATTTTATTAGAATATTAATTTATGAAATTAATTTTGTAAAATTAATAAAGTTTTTCCAATTTTAAAATGAAAATTGATTTTGGAAATCAATTTGAAAATGGAAAAAGATTGGAAAACATAAATGGAAAAAGAAGGAAATCTCCACTTACCTTCTTCAAGTAGCTCGCTCAACATCTACCATTTCTTGATTCAATCTTCCAAGCATGAGGTGCTCTTCATGCAACTTCTTCTTTTCATGATGGTTTTGCAATAAATAAGGAAGATTGGACTGAGAATCAACTAGGCAAATTGATGCATTAGTTGACTTTTTGCTAAAAAACTTGAGTTAAAGAAGTTGTTCTTCCAAAGGTGCAGCAATGTGCTTCTTCTCCAAATTCCCTTTATTCAAGCTTATTTTGAGTCCCACAACTCAATCTAAGGCTCCAAAAGAATAGTAGGAAGGCCTTGACGTGGTTCACAAGAAGATTTGGAGAAGATTTACTGCTGAATTCGAGTTTCAAGAGGTTTTACAAAGGTATGACTTGAAACCCTCTTATTATTGTATGGGCATGTTTTATTTATAGCCAAAATTAATGAATTAGAATGTTTATTGATCCTTGTTGCTTCTACTGCATGCTGATATACTCTTAACAATTGGTATTAGAGCATCATTTTAGCATTCAATTTGGTTTAATTTTGGGTTAGTGAGTGCTTTTTCATGAGTTATACGAAAATGGTGCACTGATATGGTTTTTCGAGATTTGGCATTTAAATTCTCTTTGATTCCTTGGTTAAATTTGTAATTGGATCTTGTTTGATAAGCTTATATGTGCTCAAGAGTCTGTAATTTATTTAGAGTCATTAGAGTTGAAATTAAGTTATAATTGAAGAAAGAAATGAAGAAGGTCGAGTTGCAGAAAACTGGATCGTGAGCTTCTGTCCAGGTTGGTCATATTCAAGCGAGGATCGAGTCTCGACGAGGATCGGGCAGCGAATTTTTGATTGAGCAGCGAGATTTTAATCAAGTTCAAGCGAGGGGTGAGTTTTTTTATTGAGTTCAAGCAAGATTTCGAGCGAGGAGTGTAATTTTGATCAACCCAGCGAGATTTTGGTCCAGCAGCGAGATTCTTGAACCGGCTTGACGAGTTTGACCTGTTAACTAAGCGAGGACCATTGAGGATTGATCAATTTTCTTCAAGTCCGGTCCGGTTTAGCTCAAAAAATGTTCTAGTTGGTTCGGTTCAGTCAGTTCAAGTCTGGTTGAAGTTGTTTGGGTCTGATTTGGAGCGGTTCGAGTGGTCCGGAAGAGTTTTGGAGTTGTTTCTTGCTGATTTTGTAATAATTAGGCCTTTGTTTGTTTGAAAATGCCAAAATTAAAACCATATCAGTATGTGTTTAATTATTTATACATGTAATGTATGTTATAATTAAATAAATCTTGTATGTGCATACAATATGCCATGTAGATTTAAAATCCCATCATAGGAAGCATGTTACATGCATTGAAAGATGTTATAAAATGTTATAATATATAGTATGCATGTTTAGGGTTTCTTTTATTTAATATAAATGTTATATTAAATGTTGAATGCCTTTGATGAATGTTGTGGATGTTTAGCATGTCTAAAATTTTGTAAGTTGTTATAAAATTGGGTTAGACATTTAAAATCTATAACAAAGAACAATTGCATGCTCACGTAAGTTAACTACTCATTTTAATAGTTAAAATAGGTCATTAAACTTGTAAAACTTGGGTAACTCAACCGGTATATAATCCTGTCGAAGACTGGAGGTATTTAAGTTGAGGTCTACAAAACACCTCCTACTTGGGGATTATGGCTGAATAATTTAGCATTGTTAACCGATTTTATGAGCAACACGTGAGCGATACGAGGTTTTAAAACTAGTTTATCACCTAGACATCGTAGGTTAAATCCAAATATGAATGTTATACTTGGATAAACACCTACACTTAGGTTGTTTAATTAGCCAGAACAAGCCTAAGGAAACGTATACCCCGTTAAACGTTAGATCACTTCAGTGAAGTTTTATAACATATATGATATGCTATTAGAACACTTCAGTGAAAATCAAATAACGTATATGATATGTTAGAACACAGATAGTAGGAGATTAATAAACATATATGATATCATTATTTTTAGCTCTCACGTCCCTAAGAGTTCACGATCGAAATTCATGTGGCACTTCGTATCACCCTAGGAGTGACCTCTATTCGAAAAGTGTTTACATGAATCAAGATTTTGGTGAATGGGGGAAGTCGTTCACCTTAAAATCAAATGTGATGTTTTTTATTTTAAAATTTTCACGTTCTCAAGATGTTCACAATGAAAAGTTCACACGACACTTCATGTCACCTTGGGAGTGACCTCCATTCGGAAAGTGTTTGCGTGAATTGACCATGGTGAATAAGGGGAAGTTGTTCAATGGAAAATCAAATATACGATATATTGATTTCAATTCTCACGTCTCTAGATAATTCCCACCGTGCAGCACTTCCTGTCACCCTAGGAGTGACCTCCATTTAGAAAGTGTTCGTCATGAGATTAAGACCAAAGCGAATGGGGGAAGTAGTTCATAGTAAATGGGTGAAGGATATGTGTCAACATATCCTACGATCTCTTTGTTGCTTTGAACCGTGAGATTTCTATGTTGCGCCTGCTTTTCGGCTTTGCTATTCATTTAATGAAGGCTATCCCCTCAGAGGGTTTTAACATAGGATTTAGAAGAACTCAAACTCTAGAAATGGATAGGATTTCTAAAATCGGTTTCAACTTTGACTTTCCAACTTTGGGTGTATCGTTGGGATCGAACTTTTGAAGTCTAAAAATAGAGGGTTACACTTACAGAATTATTAAAGGGTTAGTAATTTCTGACAAAAAACGATTGTTAAATGACTATTAGGATATGAGTTATTCTAGATATAGTATTTAGTCAAGAATGTCTTGCTGTAGTATCGTTGCAAAAAAAATAATCTTGGGTATATTATTACTTTGCTAAAACTTGTTTGGGTTTAAAAGACAATTCACTCATAAAATTTGTTTATATTTTTCAGAATGACAAGTTCATTAGTACAATTGTTGGTATCTGATAAACTGATTGAGGATAATTATGCAACTTGGAAATCAAATCTGGATACTATATTGGTGATAGATGATTTACAGTTTGTTTTAACAAAGGATCGTCCTCCCATTATTGGCTCTAATGCAAACCAAACTGTTCAGGATGCGTACGATAGATGAATCAGGGTGAATGACAAAGCCCGTGCCTATATTCTCGTCAACGTATATGATGTCTTGGCGAAGAAACACGAGACTATAGGTACTGGCAAAGAGATTATTTAATCTTTACGTGGGATGTTCGGACAACCGTCCTTCTCCCTAAGGCATGACGCTATTAAATACGTTTACAACTGCTGTATGAAAGAGTGGGCCTCTGTAAGAGAACATGACCTAGACATGATAGTCCATTTCAATGTGGCAGAAGTAAAAGGGGTTGTCTTTGACGAAAGAAGTCAAGTTGGTTTTATTCTAGAATCTCTTCCGAAGAGTTTTCTGCAGTTATACACAAATGTGCTCATAAATAAAATAGAATACAACTTGACTACTCTTCTAAATAAGCTATAGGCTTACCAGACAATGATGAGAGCTAAAGGTCTGGAACTGGAAGTACACGTTACTTCCGCTGAGAAGAGACGAACGTTCTCTAAAAAGCCTAATGTTGCTTCCTCTTCATAGAGTAAGAGTATTTCTGTTAAGAAGAGCAAAAGAAAAGTGAAAAAGAAAACCGCTAGTAGAAAAGGCAAGGCTAATGCTACAGACATAAGAAAGTGTTTCCACTGCAACGAGGAAGGGCATTGGAAGAGAAACTGCCCTCAATACCTTACTGAAAAGGGAGCAGAGATAGCAAAATAGGCAAACAAGTTCCTGAAGATTGCTTGTTGTCCTCAACACGACCAGTGGGAGATGTTGTTGTTTGAAGATGATCTTATAAGCTTTTGTTATTGTAATAAAAGTAAGTTTATCTTGCTTGTAAATAAAAATTGTATATATTTTTGTAAATGAAATGTTCATTAGCAAAAGTTATGTTTGTTCTACTGCATAGCAACTTTTGTTAAGAATCCACCTAGTTAAAAGCCATTTACAAATATTCAGATATTTAAAATGGCTAGAAATCAATAATGGCAAGTAGTTATTTAACCTAAGTGATAAGTTTAGAATACTTGAAAAGTTCAGAGTGTACAAAACTTGTTAGGTAAAATAAGACCAAAATACTTTGATTGGATCAAAGTATAGAAAGTTCAAGATTTCTAGGTCTATTTGATAGAACATGAAATCCAGTGAAAAACTTTCTAATTGCCTAAAATTGTTTTCCCAACATCATACCAATTTTTCAATATTAGTGTTAATATCGAATCCTTAAGTATTAGAATTTTGTTCGAGATCACCTTGTATTATTTGGTTCCATAAAAGCTTGCATAAATCAATAAAGAGTCATTGAACTGACATTGTAAACAAAAGTTGTTTAGACAGGTCAGATGCATCTTACTCAAAGAGTTGAGAGTACCTCAATGTAGTGGGAGGAAAGTATGACTTCCTAGCTATGATTGAGAAATAAGTGTTATGAAAATAAGATACATTCCCCATATAGTTTAATAAGAAGTCTGTTGTACACTAACATGTTTATAAAGATTCTCTCAGCTAAAGTATTTGAAAATCTTCTAGTAATACTAGGACTACCATGTAAATAACCTAGGGCAAGTGGGAGAAAAAACTGGGTATGGGATATCGAATGGTAAACCATGGATATGTGATACCCTAGTTTATTGTATTTCTCTGTAAAACTCAGAAACTCAGTATTATATATTTAGATATATAAGTTACCACTGGAGTTTTCATCCAAGTGGGAGTTTGTTGGGTTTTAAGTCCTAAAACCCGTGGTTTGTAAACAATAAAACTTATTATGAAAATTCAATAAGTTTTCGTTTTAGAAATAAATCCAATAAACTAAAAGATCCATGACTATTACACGAGTGCTTGAACTTTATGTGGAGACATAAAAGTGGATCAGATTTGAGTAAATAGTCAAAATGATCTATAATATATGAATAAGGTTGGGCGCCTTATTTTTGTAACACTATTGGATGCGGCTCACTCTGTAGTTGTTACAAAGGAATTGTAAAGTGCTACAGATTATGTGATCCTAATTCGTACATGTTATTACATGAGAAGTGGGGGGGTCCTGTGGAATGGGTTTGTACAAGATCAGACTACGAAATCAGTCACTCTTACTTTATAACGCTTTTTTCTATTTACGACTGACTATTTCAATGCGATGACCTAGGTAACTTGACCTTAATCCTGAGCTAACTATGAACTCCTGTTTATTCGGGATTATCCTTAAATTTGCATAGGTGAGGGTTGGCTTAACAGTGCTGGCTCAATAAACCTCCATTTTAAGGGTAAGAACGGGTAGATAGCTGGAGACATAGGGTGCAAGATGGAATTCACTCCTACCTGCTTCCAGGGATAGTAAAGAGGTTGTTCCTTTAGGTGCTAACTCCGGGTCTTGAACAAAGGGCCCCACCCTCGCATTGGCCCGAGAGGGACTCGGTTTATTGATTGGATCACAAACCAATTGTTTATTATGAAGGAACTCTTATCAAAAAGTTCTGCTCGTTCCAAACCCCATTATGATAGAACGTACACATTTATAATCAAACAGTAATAGTCATGCAAAAACTCTAATTTACAGCATGCTTCAAAAGGGAAAGTACTAAGGTTCAAGAGAATTTACCCTTGTAGAACTATTCTTCTTGTTCCCTCGAAATTACTGCACGATCGTTCACTAAACACGAACGTCACGCATCAGCTATCTCCTCGAACAAGCACAAAAACACTTAACCCTCGAACAATAAGAAGACACCACCAAAAGGCTACCTTGGTATTCTTGGTGTGAGAATCCAGGAGTTGTGGGCTCTGTAGAATTTAGTAGAAGGTAGGAGGAATTTGACAGATCGTGCAGACGATCGAGTAAATGAGAGATAATTTTAGTCTATTTTATTGATAGTGTACTGATCATTTAGAAAACAAGTGACTATCGTATAGCAAACTTGTTACACGATTGTGTATGCTCTCAAGCTACCGTATAGCTAATGCTTTTGATCGCACGATTCACAATCGCTTAATGATCGCCTTTTGTAAAAATGAAAACAATTTTCATTTTAACCATCAATTACCATAACTAATCACAACTTCTCATTAAGTTGGTTATTGGGAGAAAAAACCGGAATTAATTATCCTATTATTGATTTAATTACAAATATAATCAATATATTCATAACCTATAGTTTTAATATCACATCTCATGCAATATATAAAACATAGTTCTTTTTCTCATTTATAGCAAATAATAATTCCTCCAGTTAATGTATTTAATACATTAAGTCAATTATATCTCTATAATTGATACAATTTAATTATATCATATTTAATCAAATTTTCTCTTGTTAGTTTGAACACTTCAGTTTAACCCAAAAACCGATTCTTAATATGAATCCATTGAACTACCAAGGGGACATTATGGACTTATAGCTTGAAGCTCCAACGGTACATGAATAATTGACTAAACTCTTTAATCACGATATCCACCATCCGTTAACTGTCGGGCATTCCACTAAAGACCGACAGCTACACTTTTCGCACTACAGATATATTTCCATGTCCATTGGATATAACCAATCAATAGTACGATGAGCCTTCACAAATCGCTCGTAAGTATAGACGGGCCAATTTACCGTTTTGCCCCTGTAATTACATCTAACTCCTTAAGTACCACTGATTCCTCTAATGAACAATACATCATAGTCCTACTATGAGTAAATCCTTCTCAGACCAAGAGAAGGTGTGGCGTCACATTGTTCAAGTCTTGAAATCAGCCATTAATAGAGTAATTTATCTACCTACCCCTAAATCGGGGAAGTAGTGAATTTCGTCTTGTGTAGCTGAGTTTCTAGCTCCACAATTAAATGAATCCCCAAAATGGTAGGTTTGAGTCGACAATCTAGCCACTCGCACCCATAGAAATCAAAGGACCGCCCTCATATGCAGGAGTTCCCAACTCACTCAGAATTAAAGTCATGTTATCTATGATCATCCTAGCGAAATGAAAGTCTCTGTCATGAACAGCGTTATATAACGAGACTAAACATTTCGTGATCCAGTCTTATACAAACTTTTTTGTATAGAGCATCCTGCTCACATGTCTAATACATGAATGGTCAGGATCAGACCATTTGTAGTACTTTACAACACTTATAATATCTACA
This sequence comes from Benincasa hispida, assembly GCF_009727055.1. NCBI lineage: Eukaryota > Viridiplantae > Streptophyta > Magnoliopsida > Cucurbitales > Cucurbitaceae > Benincasa > Benincasa hispida. The sequence goes on along the minus strand of NC_052352.1, from coordinate 15,035,837 downwards.
AAGCGGGCCACACTCGTAGCGTCAACAGAATAGGGTTTCCCTCCTTTATCCATATACTACAGACCATTTAGGTTATCACTTAAAGCACGATCCACTCGTATGTCATCACATACATGCTTAAGTTACAACGATAACCAGGGATCTTAGTTTATTGGTTTGTGGTTAATACAACAAAATATTTCATATATCAAAGACTGTATTGAAGCAAATTTCTCATATTATTACATCATAAATGTTTGTTCATTTATATGTGTTTACAAACTACTAAACCCTACGAGATTTAGGGCATCAACCCCAACACATTAGAGGATCAGTGGAACTTAAGGAACAAGAGGTAATCTTGGGGGTAAAACAGACATTTGACCCAGCCGTTATTACGAACGACCTATGAAGGGTCAAAATACTAATCATGGTTATCTCGAGTGGACATAATATATCTACAGTGAAGGGAATGCAACTATAAGCTTTAGTGGAATGACCCATTAGTTAATGAATGGCGGTTAATTTGGTGTAAAGAGTTTAGCCAATTAATTTCGAATTATTGGAGTCCATGATTTGTAGGTCCGCGAGGTCCCCTTACTAGCTCGTAAATGGATTAGCCTTCGAGTAGCATAATAAGTTAATTTGAAACATCCAAATTAGAATTAAGGGAATTAGTAATTATGTGTGATATAATTACGCATTTAATTTTGGAATTAAACGAAATTGGAGAACTAATTAATATTTAAATATGATTTAAATATTAAATTCTTGAGGTGGAATTTGTGTAAAATTAATGGACTATTTTTTATTATAGAAAAATAAACTAAAATATTTACAAGATATAATAAAATTTTAGAACTATCAATGATAGAGACTGATAGACACTAATAGCGGCGTCTATCAGTGTTTATCGGCGTCTATCATTAATAGTTCTAAATTTTTTTTTATATTTTGTGAATATTTTCAACAATTGTTCCATTTGAAATAATTTCCCAAAATTAATTTAATGTTTAATATTAAATTAATTATTATTAATTAAATTGTTTAATTAACTATTATTATTCATTTTATTAGAAAACTAATTTATGAAATTAATTTTGTAAAATTAATAAAGTTTTTCCAATTTTAAAATCAAAATTGATTTTGAAAATCAATTTGGAAATGGAAAAAGATTGGAAAACACAAATGGAAAAAGATTGTTTGTTATCCTCAACATGACCAATGGGAGATGTTGCTGTCTGAAGATGATCTTATCAACTTTTGTTATTGTAATAAAAGTTATGTTATGTTGTTGTAAAGAACAAATTGTATATATTTTTGTAAATGAAATGTTCATCAACGAAAGTTATTTTTGTTCTACTGCATAGTAACTTCTGTTAAGAACCAACTTAGTTAAAAGCTATTTACAAATATTCAGATATTTAAAACAACCAGAAATCAATAAAGGCAAGTACTTATTTAACCTAAGTGATAAGTTTAGAATACTTGAAAAGTTCAAAGTGTACAAAACTTTTTAGGTAAAATAAAACTTAAATACTTCAATTGGATCCAAGTACAGAAAGTTTAAGATTTTTAGGTCTATTTGATAGAACACGTAATCCAGTGAAAAACTTTCTTGTTGTCATAAATTGTTTTCTCAACATCATTCCATTTATCAGAATATTGTTCAAGGTCACCATGTATTATTTGTTTCCATAAAAGCTTGCATATATCAATAAAGAGTTATTAAAATTGACATTGTAAACAAAATTTATTTAGACAGGACAAATACATCTTACTCAAAGAGTTGAGAGTACTTCGATGTAGTGGGAGGAATGTATGATTTCCTAGCCATTGTTGAGAAAAAAGAGGTGTAAAAATAAGAAGCATTCCCCATTAGTTTAATAAGAAATCTATTGTACACTAGAAATTTCTATACTTGAACTTTATGTGAAGACATAAAAGTGGATCAGGTTCAAGTAAATAGTAAAAATGATCTATAATATATGAATAAAGTTGGGTGCCTTATTCTAGTAACACTATTCGGTGCGACCCACTCAGTAGTTGTTACAAGCTGTAAAGTGCTACAGACGATGTGATCCTAATTCGTACATGTTATGACATGAGAAGTAGAGGTATCCTGTGCAATGGGTTTGTACAAGATCGAATCACGAAATCAGTCGGGCATTCTGTGCATTGGGTTTGTACAAGATCGAACCATGAAATCAGTCATTCTTACTTTATAACGTTGTTTACTTTTTGAGACTTCTTATTTCAATTCGATGACCTAGGTAACTTGACCTTAATCCTGAGTGAACTATGAACTCTTGTTTATTCAGGATTATCTTTAAATTTGCATAGGTAAGGGTTGACTCAAGAGCACTGGCTCAATAAACCTCCATTTCAGGGGTAAGACCAGGTAGATAGCTGGGGACATAGAGTGCAAGATGGAATTCACTCCTAGTCGCTTTTAGGGATAGTATAGAGGTTGTTCTCTTAAGTACTAACTTCAAGTCTTGAACAAGAGACCCCACCCTCTAAATGGTCTGAGAGGGACTCAATTCGTTGATTGGATCACAAACCAATTGTTCATTAGAGGATCAGTGGAACTTAAAGAACAAGAGATAATTTCGGGGGTAAAATAGACATACCTTATTCATATACTCTAGATTATTCTGACTATTTACTCGAATCTAATCCACTTTTCTGTCTCCACGTAAAGTTCAAATAAGATCTTTTAGTTTATTGGATTTATTTCTAAAACGAAATGAGCAATTCATATATTCAATAACAACTTATTGAATTTTCAGAAATAAGTTTTATTGTTTATAAATCATAAGTTTTAGGACATAACCCAACATTGCTCACCTTCGCCTCACGAGTCAGTTGAGTAAGTTGAGTCAAAGTCTTTATTTTTAGTTGAGTTAGTCCTTGAGTATTTTGATTTTTCTTTTTCCTTTTTTTTCAAACAAAATTAAAAATACAAAATTTGACCTATCTAGTTCTCTTCAAAAGATGAGAAACCTTATAGCCTTACTGGGCTATATCAACTCATCCAAAAAAGGACCAGAGAAATACAAGAATTTCTTTGTGCCTTGACAGGGGACAGGTCACGTCGAGCAATTGACGTTAAAAATTTGCCCTTCCTGGAGGGAGCCAGGTGAAAATTTTTACTGCTTTCTTTATTTGTTTTCTGGATTAGATCTCTTTTTGTTTTTGTTTTGTAGGGACGACCTATAAGAGAGAAGAGGATCATCTTTTTGGAAGGCAAGCCTACTACCATCACCATCTCGTATATGACATCGTTATTAGGGGAGATTTTCTATTCCCTTGACCATTTTATTTTATTGAGTTTTACTTGAGATAGATTGGGGAAAATGTATTCTTTTAAGTTGGGGGTGGGGTATGTTCTAATCATTGGGGTCTTTGAGCGTTGTGCTCGAACGATGTTTGTGTGCTTAATTTGCTTGCTTGCTCTCTTGCTTAGTTTATTATGATGAAGTAGTTGATGACACACCCTTTTTGTGATTAGGTTTGCATGAAACTATATTTAAAGAGCATGATCATGGTTTTTATCCCCTTTTTTAAAAAAATTCTTATCTCTCATGGATCTTTAAGTCCCTTCTCCAACGAAATTAGGACTTGCATGCTTAGAGTCTTATTATGGGGCTTATATTTTCGTTGCACTTTGAAAGCCCTAGGTGATACGTATTAAGTGACTGAAAGCTCAACTTAGTATTGCATGCCTAAGTTTTTGCCAAACTCTTGTTTTGTATTGTAAAAGCCAAGTGTAGAGTATGTAAAAAGCAGTTTGTAAAAGGTAGAGTGTTGTACAGTAAAAGCAAGTTATATGTTATTTTTTAAGGGGATTACTTCTCTTTCTTAGGTTATGATTAACCTGGGGCGACTATGACACCCGTAGTTTTCCTCTAAGCTAAAGTACCCCGAAGAATGAGTAAGCTTTGGCACCTTGTTAGAAGACATTGCTCGCAGTTGGATGACTCGCATGACATCCCTGTGGGCAAGCCAAAACGAAGGTGATGTGTCTGGATAAGGCTTCATCTTTTGTAAAAATAAAATAATATATATATAAAGAGAGGTAAGATAAAAGTTTGGTTTCCTTAAGTGTGTCATTACAAAGTTGAGTCTAGGAAGCATGGCCCTTGAGCCTTCGAGCCAGTGTAGGGGAAAACGAATTGAGTGCCTTATAAAACCATTCCGGATTTTGCGAGCTTAATTAGTAGGGCTTTTGACTCACTCATACATGAGTAGGATTAAAATCATTTTTTTAAACATGCTTTATTGATTGATTGTAATCTAATTATATTTTTTTTATCGCAAATCTAATCCTGATAGACTATTGAAACTAGAGTAACGACCCTTGTGATTGAGCAAGCATAATATTTTGTGTCAACATGTGATTTTACCTTGCTCGGGGACGATCAAGAATTAAGTTGGGGTATTTAATAGCACCGAAAATGTGTTATTTTCCTCTGCTTAATTCTCGGTCATTACTACGTTTAATGTGTTTATTTGATAATTTTGTAGGTATCGGGCATCTTGAGGTGGAAATCGTTCATTACGAGCTATTTGAGGTTAATTTGGAGCAATTAGAAACTAATTTGAGCAACCGGACTTCAAAGGGACATGAATGGATGAAAACACCCCTAGACGGAGCGTTGCAATGCTCAGACAAGAGTTACACGACGCTATAAGGTAGCACTGCCCGTATTGAACGAAATAGGGCAGCATTGTAACGCTGCAAACATGATGACGAACGCACGCGCTAGGCAATGTTACAACGTTGCTTGCAGCGTTGTGATGCTACGACCAACCCCTATATATAGCAGTCTTCATTTTAGGTCAAGGAGGATGGCCACCATCGGCTCCCAGCCGATTTTCCCTTTCTTTTCCCTCATCCACTTGTATTTTGGGGTGTTTCTTTAGTAATTAATCGAGTAATGCCAGATTATAACTTCTCATCCCCCATGGGAAGGTAAGATTTTGGTTTCTTAGTTTAGGGATTCGGAGGAACTCGATGTAAAATTGTTTATGGGTTTTGATCCAAATTTATATGTATGAATTGCATGATTTTGATTGTTGATTGACGCCCAATAATTTTATCATGTAGTTTTAACGCTTTTGAGATTATATGACACATATTTATAGGATATTCCTATTGGAAGCAATAGGTTAGTTAGGCAAAAAGGACTGTTTCTAGCAACCTAGAGAAAAACCGCATTGATTGTTTAATTAGACATTGGAAATTGACATTCATCTTAGCGTAATCCCTAGATCTTAATGAAATTCGTTAATTTGTATGGAGCTCAAATTTATTAAGAGCTCAAATTTTAAGGTAAGCAAGTTAAGATTTTTTTATAGAAGGAAATTTTCTAAGATAAAGTCTGGAAAATAAGTTATTTGAGCTCAAAGTTGAAACTAGGTTTTGGTTAAACAAGCAGATAGCTACAACCATTGAGCAAGCAGGCTGCTAAACCGAAGCAAGCTGCAGGCACGCACGAGGAGCTGGTTGGGTGCAAGGCATGCACTGAAGTTGTGCACGAGGGGTACTTTATGTTGTGCGGCGTGTGCTGAAGCCGTGAGCGCAAGGGGGCGTTGGGTTATGTGGACAAACACGTAAAGCGATGGGCACAAGGGGGCGATGGTTGTGCGTTGGCACATTGGACAAGTGCATAGGACATGTGATGGGTGAATGGGTTGCGATGTTGGCTGCATAACTAAGGCTTAACTACTCAAAGTTTTACTAAGTGTCGGATGTATAGGAAGGTATGTGTTGAGAGGGGAATTGATATTTTAAGCTGATTGTTAAGTTCATTTAGGTGAGTTAGTCTCACAAGAAGATTTAAAGGCACTAGCTAAACATGTTATTCATTTCCATAGGGTTAATGCCAATAAGAAGGGCTTATCAACCCTAAGAGGAGTGCCAAAGCCTGTGAGTGACAAAGTTGATGTTTTTGAAATGTTTTAGTAAGACATGCTTTACTTAAATGTTTAGACTCATGCTTGTGTATATGAATGTTTAAAATGATTTCCAAGAAAACTATGTTTCATGAAGCCATTAACGCATGCTAGTTTTAAAGAGGTTTATAAGCATGACTTAAGTATTTCAATACTTATTATTCAAGAAGCATGTGTTGAAATTTGATGCTTTATAGTGAGCACGATTAAGCATATGATTTACATTGCTATGCTTTCAAAGTATGATTTACTTCAAAGTATAGGTTTTATGATGATTATTAGAATCGGATACTGAAGGACAATAAAAAGGTATCTTGGTTCATAGTACCTAAGGTATGACGGTACTTAGTGATAACCACGTGCACGTAGGTAAAAGTCGACGTTGATTGTGTTGAGAATACTCCACACCAACTAAGGTTTAACGTTGAAGGACTGAGCAAAAGGGTTCTCTCTCATCTAAGGATTATATTAAGCTAAGTTTTAAAGCTATGCTATGTTTGAAAGTTTTAAATATGAGTTTGCTTGGCAGTTTCAATTTTAAAGCATGGTGTTTACAATTTAATAGTTACTCTGTCACACCCCGCCCCAGACCATCTTCTCAGCGTAGGAAAGGGCGTGACTGACAGCAGTTATCAACCCTTTCGTTGACACTTACTGTCTAATAACTCTGATACCAATGTACAAATTGCACAATCAATTGATTAAGTATGCTCATTTTATTTTATAACAATGTAACGTTTATACAACTCTAAGATTTAATTACAAGTTTACAACAACTGTAAAATCCTCTAGAAGTGTAACTGTGGCACGTAGCAGACCTTGAACTTAGTAGCACCCTGGAACTCCTCACCTTTCACTACCTGGGAAAAGGAAAAACATTTGGAAAGCACAAGCTATAAAGCCCAGTGAGTGACCAAAAAACTGATTTTTATCAGAAGAACTACCCCACACTTGGGTACTTTTGCTCAGATACCTTCTCAACTGTGTCCTTCAGTATCGAGCTACTCGGATACCTTCTCAAATGTCCTTCGGTATCGAATTTTAAGTAAAACTAGTCATAAAATGACTTTCTTTAATAAAACTTAGAAAACATATCTTTATCTAAAAGATCTTTCTTTAGCACATAGTTTTTTAAAACATTGAAAACATTTTAGTCACTCACCTTGATCGTTATGGAAGCTTCCTCTCTAGAAGTTCCTTTGTCACCTCGGGCTCCTTTTTGAACCTTAAAATCAAGATTCAAATTAAAACTCATATTATTCATAGTTATGGGCTTTATCTAGAGATAATTCCTTCTACAAATATTCTCTAAAATGTCTCAAAAATCTTAATCTAAAAGCTTAGCTCAGAACTCTTCTTTGTTTGGCCGAAATCATCAAAACATCAAGACTAGCCCAGCTTACCTGACAGCTTGACCCTTCTGTCTTTTCCTCATTCTCCAGCCCGATTCCTTGAAGCTTCTTCTCTGGCAGCCCTACCATGAAAACTAGACTCCTTTAGCTTTCAGATGGCTTTAGAATCACATCAAACGCCCGAGTATTCTGGGAGAACTTCTCGTTCCAAGTTGATGATACTTTCCAGACTTCACTATCCAATGCGTCCTCTTTGAACTTCTATGACCAACGCATGAATTTTGGCTTCAACGTAAGGCTTGCTCAACTCTCCCACTCTTTTTACTGTATTTTTTAATTGTGATCTAAAAATGAAGTCTTTTGGCCCTATTTATAGGCGTCCAAACCTTCTCCAAAGTTGACACCATCTACTTGGCTGCATGGCCAAGAGTTTCTCCCATACACTACCAACACATCATTTTGATCAGCGCAACCTAAGTATCTTCCTCCTGTGTAGCCAATTCATGAGCTTCCAATCTGATGCCACCATCTTAAATTTTTAAGGCTTGAGGCTTTCCTCCTAAGAAGACACATGGTTTGATGACGTTTTTTAGGTGATCTCATCCTTTATATGCGTCCAACTCTTAAATGTTCAACGCATAGTCCATACTCAATGCATAGCCTATAATCAACGCATAGCAAGCCAATTCACTACCATCGCAAGAGCTAGCCATCACCAACGCATAGGGTGACCGCCCATCCTCGACGCATGGCTCACTAGGTAGCATCACACAGCTTGCTTGGCATGGGCACATGATACTGGCCACCGATGCATTGGCGTGCTGTATAGGCTGGCTGCTCGACGCAGAGGCGTGCTGCATAGGCTGGCCATCACTCGCTTGCTCGGCCGCATGGCAGGGGTGTTTGACAGGGCGCTCATTGCATAGGCATCGACGCATGGGCATGGCCGCTCAGCGGGCTCGGCAGTGCTTGACGCATGGGCTGGGTACATCGATGCATGCCTGGGCAGTTTGGCTGAGGCTACTCGATACATGCCACCCTCCAGCCCTCATGCCATCCCAATGCCTCACTTCCATTTTCCTTCCTTCACCAACGCATCAACGCTTCCAATGCATCCAACGCATCCATCCAGCCTAATGCGTTGGTCTAACCTCCAAGGCATACGTCACTCCCACTTCAACTTCCCCCTTGGCCTAAATAATCTCTCCAAGATCTTATGGCCAATGCATGGCAATGCCTAGTCCAACACTTAGTCAATTTTCAGGGATTTAAGCTTAACTCAAAGCTACTCACATAGCAATGCCTAGTCCAACACTTAGTCAATTTTCAGGGATTTAAGCTTAACTCAAAGCTACTCAAGAAAAATTTATTCAACACTTAGAAATTTCCTTCTCTTCAACATAGGATATCCCTTAATCATCTGCTTAAGTAGGAAAAATGGAAATCTGGGTTTCACACACTCATTGGGCTAGTAGCTCACTCATTTAAATGTTTTCCTTTTCCCAGGTAGTGGTCATCTCTCTAAAGGATAATTGCACTGTTGCTCTGCCACTCAAAGACTCGGTTGGAAGAGAAAGTTTAGGTGTTTGTTTTGAAAATATTTGTACACATGTGTCTTCATATTAGGGACTAGTAATGAGTGTGGGACCCATTGAACCTTGTTCCTGTACGTATGTTATAAGTTTGCTATGTGTGAAGCCCTGAGGTTACTTTAAATGTTAAATTCCCCTAGCTCTTGAATGTTAAATATGTTATTGTAGGGTTTCCTAACCAGGTTAAACAGGTTAGTTAGGCGGTAAGTGCCACAAAAGGGTTAGTAACTGCTGCCTTCACGTTCTTTTCTAAATTAAGAGGATAATTTAGGAAGGGGTGTGACATAACAGGCTTCAGTCCAATCTTGGATATAGTCATTGGATTGCCAGTAAAAACATCCTCAAATATCTTTGGAGAAAGAGAGACTATATGCTCATGTATGGTTCTAATGATTTGATCCGAGATACACTAATTCTAATTTTTAGATCGATGTGAATTCTAGGAAATCTACTTCGGGATCAGTATTCACTCTGAATGTAGGAGCTATAGTATGGAGAAATATAAAGCAAAGTTGTATTGTTGACTCCACTATGGAAGCAGAGTATGTAGCCACACATGAAGCAACCAAAGATGCAGTTGACTTAGAAAGTTTTTAACCGATCCAAATATGCATCTGCCGATCACCCTTTATTGTAATAACAGTGGTGCAGTTGCAAATTTCAAAGAATTGAGAAGCCATAAGCACGGGAAACACATCGAGCGCAAGTACCATATCATCAGGGAGATAGTACATAGAGGAAACGTGATCGTCATGTAGAATTAGTATGGCTACCCTAGGGGGTGAATAGGGTTTAATTAAATTAAATTACTAATGTGAGTCCAATTAAACAAATTAAGAAACTTTTTGTTAACAAGTAATTTAAATAATAAATTTAACTAAAAATAATCAAGAAGTTAATAATACAACTTTAAAGTACCCAAATTGGTTCTCATAACAAGATTGATAATGGATGTAGAAATTCAAGAACAACCAATCAAAATAATCCAATATGAACAATTAATTTCAAGAACAAAAAATGCAATTAATTTCAAGCAATAAAATATAATAAAAAATTAATTGCAAAATTAAAGAGGAGAGGGATAGAGAAATCGATACCAAGAATTTTATAGTGGTTCGACAAAACTAGCCTATATCCACTTCCTAAACTCCTCGTAGGTATGTCACTACGAACTTGACTCTTTCCACGACTTAGAGTCGAACTGCTACAACGTTCTTTTTCTAGGAGCAAGAACGAACCCGATCCTTTTCACAGTTGAGGATCAAATCGTTGCAACAACTTTTTTTCTGGGATCAAGAGTAACCAAAATGTTTGTAAAAATAAATGGCACAATTACAACTCTCTCAATAGAGTGAATTTACAAGTTGTAGCACTCACTGAATCAATCCTCAGTACATAAAATATCTCTCTCAAGAAGAAGATGAAAAGAAGAAAATTAAAGCTTGGAGAGAGAGCAAAGATGGTGGCTTAATGAGTCATGGAGGATTGAAAATGATAAAAATTGTTATGTTAATTTAGAGAAGAAGATGTGTTTAAATAGAGAAGAAAATTTTTTGAAACCCACATTTAATTAGGGCCACTAGATCTTAGAAAAGAACAATCAATGGTGAAGATTTTGAACCAACTAGCCATTACACACAAACAAAAAAATAATATAATATATATATATATATATATAATATATATATATATTAAAAATCATTTCTTTTAAAATCAAACAAAAAGCACATGGCCACCATGTGTCCAAAACTAGCCATTAGAAACAAACATAAAATAATATTAAATTAATTTTCTTTTTAAAACCAATCAAGATTGGTCTACTTTGATGAGAAAAATTCTACCACATCATCATCTCGGGATTTTTCTGTTAAGCCTGTTTTGCTTATATATTCTTCATTTGAGCTCCAATGTGGGTGATTCAAATTGCGTTGGAATCGTTGTTCCAAGGTCTACGTAATAGATCCTTCAAAAATACTCAAATTTTCAATAAATAAAAGCATGTCATTGATTACATGCATGTTAACGAGAAAAACACAATAGGTTCTAGATTTCAATTCTTCAGCCTTCAGAAATACAAATGTATAATCAGAAACTATGTTTGTACATGCAATGGCGTTTGTGCGGCAAATGTAGAACCAACCCTGTAACTACTCACGTATGTGCTCCAACAGTTTTTGTGATAGGGAGTTCTCGAGCATCATTTAGCATGACATTAAGGCTTTCTACTATTGTGAACCCCGAATCCTAATTTCTCTACTTGAGTATGTTCCCTACTAAGACTAGTGTGATGAGTAGGTTGATGTGGAAACTAATGTGTGATAGAGGAAAAAGTGGAGATTTGAAGAAAAGAGGAAATTTGGAAGTTTAACTATTGGGAAAAAATTGGAAATTTGGCTAAGTATAGAATTTGTTGTGTTGATGCGTTGGAAGAGTGGTTGGTGAAGGCATACGGCTGAAGAAGGAAAAAAGAGATGATGCATTGGAAGGCACACGAGTAGGCGAGGCATGCATGGAAAGGCAGCCCATGCGTCGAGCAGCCTCGACCAGACGTTCTGCCCATGCATCAAGCAGCCTCGGCCAGACGCCCTGCCAATGCGTCGAGTGGGCACACCCATGCGTTAAGCGCCCTACCGAGCAGCCATGCCATTCATCGAGGTGCCCTGCCATGTAGCCAAGCACGCAGCCCATGCGACTAAGCACGCCCATGCGGCCGAGCAAGCGAGCGATGGCCAGTATACGCCGCACGCCCATATGTCGAAGCAGCACGTCTATGCTCGAAGCACCCGACCAGGCATCAAGTGCCGCACGTAGCCCATGCAGTTAAGCGTGCGCATGCGTCTACAGCATAGCGTTGGCACCATGCGCCCATGCCAAGCAAGTCGTGCGATGCTACCTAGTGAGCCATGCGTCGAGGATGGACGGTCACCCTATGCGCTTGGTGATGGTTAGCTTCTTGCGATGGCTAAGTTGAATTGTAATGAGAGTGAATTGGCTTGCTATACATTGATGATAGGTTATGCATTGAGTCTGGATTATGTGTTGAACATCCAAGAGTTGGACGCATACAAAGGATGAGATCATCAGAGAACATTATCAAAACCATGTGTCTTCTTGGAGGAAAGCCTTAAGCCTTAAGAATGTGAGGTGGTGGCATCAGATTGGAGGCTCATGCGTTGGTTCCATGGGAGGAAGACACTTAGCTTGCGTTGATCACAGAATTGCATTGATGGGGTGAGAAGGAGACACTTGGCCTGTAGCCAAATAGGTGGTGTCAACCCTGGAGAAAGTTTGAACGACTATAAATAGAGCCAAGAGACTTCATTTTTATTTTAAAATTCAAAAATACCGTAAAAAGAGTGGTAAACTTGAGCAAACCTTGCGTTGGAGCCCAAATCCATGCGTTGGTCATAGTATTTAAAAGAGGAAGCATTGGACAAAGAAGTCTGAAAAGTAGCATCAACTTGGGATGAGAATTTCTCCCAATTTACTCGTGCGTTTTGAGTGATTCTAAATCTATCTAAAAGCTTTAAGAGTCTATTTTTCGGGGTAGGGATGCGGAGGAAAAGATCAAAGGGATCGGACTAGAAACTGAGAAGAATACAGAAGGGTTAGGCTGTCAGATCAGTTTGAGCCAGTCTTGAATATTCTGTGATTCCGACCAAACCACAAGAAGTTCTGAGCTAAAATTTTAGGGTAAGCTTCTGAGATATTTTTAGAATATGCTTGTAGAAGGAAGTATCTCAAAATAAGGTCCAGAACTATGAGTAATCTAAGCTGTAATTTGAATCTAGATTTTAGGGGTGAAAAGGGAGCCCGAGGTAGAAAATGGAGCTACTAGAGTGAAAAGCTCCTAAGCAATCAAGGTGAGTGGCTAAAACGTTTTTGACTAAAACAATTGCTTAAAATGTTTGATTACAACGTGTTATAGAAAACATCTTTTTAAAGAAGATTATTCTCATGCTTTACAAAGTGATTTCCAGCAAACCATGAGTTATGTTTTAAACGCATCATGTGTGGGAAAATTGTTGAAAAGCGATTTATATGTGTTAAATATACTCAACATGCATTAGTACCTTTAAGGTCATGTTTTTATATGTGTTATACTTTACATGCTTTAAAGAAAGAAAATCATTCATGACTAGTTTTACTTAAAACGCGATACCCGAAGGACGTTTGAGAAGGTATCCGCCCAACTAGATACTGAAGGACTTGTAGAAGTTATCTATTGGTATTGAAGGACTTTGGGAAGGTACCAAACCAACCAGATACTGAAGGACGTTGAGAAGGTATCTATACAAAAGTACCTAAGGTATGACGGTACTTAGTATGGCCCACGTGCACGTAGGTAGTTAGAGTCAGAGATTGAGCAAGAGGGTTCTCTCTTGACTAGCATTGGTGTTGGGATTGTTTTTACCCACCATGGGGTTGTTCTCAACTGAGAAACAGTTTTACTGTTTTATGAATTAAATAGCTTTATATGTTTCATGCTTGGAAAATGTTTATACTGCAGTACAAGTACTGTAGAAGGTTATATTTCAGTTAAACTCTTTATTGAGAATTTTGCATGAGATTCAATTATCTTTCTTAAGTCACTCACTGGGCGCAAGCTCACCCGTTTTCAAATGTTTTCTTTTTCCGCCCCACAGGTAGCAGTCAAATCGTCTGAAGATAGCTCTGCAACTGCTCTGCCACTAAAGGATAAAGACATTTGTAACCCGTCTGTTTAGGTGGTTACTGTTAATATTGTACACATGTTACTGTTGTTCATATAGGGACTAGGGTTTTTGGGTTTTGGGACTTGTAAATCTAATGTTGTAATGACTCTAAATATGTTATGCTTCTAAATTAATAAATTTTGACCTATAGATATTCCATTGTATATGAGTTATATATTGGTACAGAGTTATTCTGCAATAGTTAGTAGGCAGTAAGTGTTAGCCAAGGGTTGATAACTGCTGCAGTCACGCCCTTTCCTAGGCATAAGAGGGTGGTCTAGGGCGAGTGTGACAGCTTGATATCAAAGCAAAGGTATACGTAAAATTGGGAAAGGTTTGAGCTAGTTTAGTATTAGATTAAGTCCCATAGATAAGTCCCTAATATGTGTACTTAAATAATTAGACAAAAATATTGAGGAGAAGTGGCAGGCAGAGCAAGCAGACTGAGGAGAGGAATGTTCACCCTACCAGTGGAGGTCTTGAAGTTAGACGGGACCCGATCCGAAGGGGAAAAGAGTTAGAGACTCAGTAGAGCAGGAAGCAACTTCTGTAAACGAGTCGAGTAACACCAAGGGTAGATGTAGAATCCTAGATGGAGGATCGAATATTTGATAGAATCACTCAAAGATTGGCGGCAAGTGTAGGATCGATTCAAAACAATCCATAAAAGAAATTCGACGTCGAGAGGCTGAAAGATTTAGGTGCCCCGACATTCGATGGAGCCATAGATCCAATAGAAGCTAAGATCTTGTTAGAATTTGATGGAGAAAGTTTTAAGGTTATGAGGTGCCTTGATAACCGTAAGGTCGAGTTAGCGGCATTCTTGCTACAGAAAGAGGCTAAAGAAGTGGTGGAAAGTGATAGAAGCCAGAAGGAATATTTTTGGAAACTATGACCTGGTCTAAGTTTAGACTAGTATTTGAGGATAAATACTACCCTAGTTCTTTTAAAGAAGCAGAGGGAGGAATTCCTTAGGCTAACTCAGGAGTGATGACGGTTGCTGAGTATGAACAAAGATTTACTGAGTTTATCTCAGTATGCCCCTCCCAATCATCCTGCGGAAAGAAAATGAGAGGCGTAGGAGATTTGAGAATGCCTAAGAAGAAAGATACGTACACTCGTTACCTCTACATCTAATTGGGTGAATTTCACTCAATTAGTTGAGACCTTGCTATCCGAGTAGAGTAGAGTGTAGTGTGGGAAGATGTACTCCAGCCAGGTGAAGGACAATTTAGGATGCCCCTGGAGAAACAAGAAAGTAAAAAGATTTAGACCCCCCGTTCTGTGGACAGTTGAAATAAGAATTTTTAGGCACGAGCCAACAAAGTTCAGGTCGAAAGAGGTCAAGACCTGCAGCTGAACCAAGTGGTAAATCAGTATTCGGGTCGTGCTAGCAAGTCAGTAGCTAGTACAGGGAGGAAACCACTTTGTGTAAACTGTGGAAGGCCTCATACAGAAGTATTGTTGTGGCAATAAAAATGTGTACTTCTAATGCGGACAAAGATGGGCATTTCAAAGAGAGATTTCCCTCAGCTAGGTAATAGAGCACAAAAGTGATCAAAGAAGAGTTACCTAACTATAAACCAACCTAGAGCGATCAGAACTAGAGGTGAGGATCCGGTTTAGCTAAGCAGAAAGGG
>NC_052352.1:14947473-15017779 GCF_009727055.1 Benincasa hispida | reverse complement strand
ATTATTTGGATCAGTTTGTGATAGTTTTCATAGATGATATACTAGTGTATTCTAGTAGTGCAGAGAAGCACAAAGAACATCTGAGGATGGTGTTACAGATTCTAAGAGAAAATGAGTTATATGCCAAATTTAGTAAGTGTGATTTTTGGTTAAACCAAGTCATATTTCTTAGGCATATAGTTTCAGCTGATGGAGTTAGCGTTGATTCCCAAAAGATAGAAGCAATAGTTAATTGAGAATGATCTCTGAATGTAACCGAAGTACGCAGTTTTTTGGGTTTAATAGGTTATTATAGGAGATTCGTGGATGGTTTTTCTAAGATAGCTCTACCATTGACAAACCTGACCAGAAAAGATGTGAAGTTTGGGTGTCGCTAGAATGCAAGCATAGTTTTCAAGTATTGAAACAGAGGTTAACGTCAGCACAAGTATTAACTCTACCTACACTAGGTAAGGAGTTTGAGATTTATTATGATGCATCCCGACAAGGGTTAGGATGTGTGCTGATGCAGAAGGGAAAGGTAGTAGCTTATGCTTCTCGATAGTTAAAGAAGCATGAATGTAACTACCCTACACATGATTTGGAGTTAGTGGCAGTTGTGTTAGCTCTAAAGTTGTGAAGACATTATCTGTTTGGTGAGCGGTGTCATATATTCACGGATCATAAAAGTCTAAAGCATATATTTGATCAGAAGGAACTGAACTTGAGACAAAGAAGATGGCTCGAACTGATCAAGGATTATGACTGCACCATTGACTATCACCTAGGTAAAGCAAATGTGGTAGCTGATGCTTTAAGTCGAAAAACCAGATCAGCTAAATCTAGTATTATTTCAGTAAAGGGTACATTGATTCATGAGTTGTATAATGCTAGGGTAGCATTATCAATCGGTCAAAAAGGAGGATTACTAGCTTCATTTCAAGTGCATCCTACGCTCGTAGAAGATATTTAACATGAGCAATTAAAGGATTCTGATTTTCAGAAGTTAGCTGAAGAATGGATAAAGGATTGAGGACGGACTACCAATTAAGAGCTGATAGAGTGCTATTGAAAGTAGGTATGATATGCATACCTAAGGACTTAGCACTTAAATAAGCTATTCTAGAGGAGGCACATAGTTCGGCCTATGCTATGCATCCAGGCAGTACGAAGATGTACAGAACATTAAAGATATCGTACTAGTGGTCTGGTATGAAAAGAGAAATAGGGAGTATGTTGACAGGTGCCTAATATGTCAACAAGTTAAATAGAAAGACAGAGGCCAGCAGGATTACTTAGTCCACTCCCAGTACCAGAGTGGAAATGAGAGCATATTACGATGGATTTCCTGCTTGGATTACCTAAGACACCAGCGAGCTATGATGGTATATAGGTAACTGTGGATAGATTGACAAAAACAGCTAAGTTTTTACCTGTTAAAGTTACTTATACCCTAGACCAATTAGCTAAGCTGTATGTTGTTCGAGTTGTGAGTCAGTTTGAAGCTCTAGTTTCAATTGTATCAGATCGAGACTCTAGATTTACATCGAAGTTTTGGCCTAGTTTGCAGAAAGCTATGGGAACCAAGTTATATTTTAGTATCGTTTTTCATCCACAGACGGATGGTCAGTCTGAGCGGACAATCCAGATATTAGAGGACATGCTGAGAGCATGTATATTGCAATTCAAAGGTAGTTGAGATACGCATCTGTCGTTAATCGAATTTGCGTATAACAACAGTTACCATTCGAGTATCGGGATGGCATCGTATGAGGCATTGTACGGTAGGCCATGTAGGACTCCGATATGTTGGAATGAAGTCGGTGAAAGGAAATTACTAGGTCCAGAACTTGTGCAACATACATCAGACAGCGTTAAGATTATAAGAGATAATCTTAAGACAACTCGAGATAGGCAAAAGAGTTATGCTGATAAGCGGAGAAGAGAATTAGAGTTTGAAGTTGGTGATAAAGTATTTTTGAAGTTATCTCCATGGAAAAGAATACTCAGATTCGGTAGGAACGGAAAATTAAGCCCGAGATATATTGGACCCTATGAGATAATAAAAAGAGTCGGCTCAATGGCATATAGATTGGATTTACCTCCAGAATTATCTCGTATTCATGATGTGTTTCATGTGGCAATGCTTAGAAAGTATGTACCCGATCCTACCCATGTATTGCCTGAGCAACTAGTACAGTTGAGAGAAAATTTGTCTTATGAAGAGGAACCAGTGGAGATTCTTGACCAAAAGGAACAGGTCTTAAGGAATAAGACAATCCCATTAGTAAAAGTACTATGGCGAAACCATAGCACAGAAGAAGTAACATGGGAAGCCGAAGAGCAAACCAGAAACAAGTACCCGCAGTTGTTTAGTTGACAAACTTGTAGCGAAATTTCGAGGATGAAATTTTTATAAGGGGGAGGTAAATGTGAACCCCGAATCCTAATTTCTCTATTTGAGTATGTTCCCTACTAAGACTAGTGTGATGAGTAGGTTGATGTGGAAACTAGTGTGGAATGGTAGAGAAAAAAGTGGAGATTTGAAGAAAATAGGAAATTTGGAAGTTTAACTTTTGGGAAAAATTTGGAAATTTGGTTAAGTATAGAATTTTGTGTGTTGATGCGTTGGAAGAGTGGTTGGTGAAGGCATGCGGCTGAAGAAGGAAAAAGAAGATGATGCGTTGGAAGGTACACGGGTGGATGAGGCATGCATGGAAAGACAGCCATGCGTCGAGCAGCCTTGCCGCACACCCATGCGTCGAAGCAACACGCCTATGCGTCGAAGCACCCGACCAAGCATCAAGGTGCTGCGTGCAGCCCATGCAGCCTCCGGCGGATGCCCTGCCAATGCGCCCAGCGGGCACGCCTATGCGTTGAGTGCCCTGCCGAGTAGCCATGCCGTGCGTCGAGGTGCACTGCCATGCAGCCAAGCACGTAGCCCATGCGACCAAGCACGCCCATGCGGCCGAGCAAGTGAGCGATGGCCAGCATATGCCGCACACCCATGCGTCGAAGCAACACGCCTATGCGTCGAAGCACCCGACCAAGCATCAAGGTGCTGCGTGCAGCCCATGCAGCCAAGCGCGCGCATGCGTCAAGCGACCAGCCTACGCAGTAACGCCTATGCGTTGGTGGCCTGCACCATGCGCCCATGCCAAGCAAGCCGTGCGATGCTACCTAGTGATGGACGATCACCCTATGCATTGGTGATGGTTAGCTTCTTGCGATGGCTAAGTTGAATAGTGAATTGGCTTGCTATACATTGATGATAGGCTATGCATTGAGTATGGATTATGTGTTGAACATCCAAGAGTTGGACGCATACAAAGGATGAGATCATCAGGAGAACATCATCAAAACCATATGTCTTCTTGGGAGGAAAGCCTTAAGCCTTAAGAATGTGAGGTGGTGGCATCAGATTGGAGGCTCATATGTTGGCAACATGGGAGGAAGACACTTAGCTTGTGTTGATCACAGAATTGCGTTGATAAAGTGAGAAGGAGACACTTGGCGATGCAGCCAAGTAGGTGGTATCAACTCTAGAGAAAGTTTGGACGGCTATAAAAAGAGCCAAGAGACTTCAATTTTAGTTCACAATTCAAAAATACCGTAAAAAGAGTGGGAAAGTTGAGCAAACCTTGCGTTGGAGCCAAAATCCATGCGTTGGTCATAGTATTTAAAAGAGGACGCATTGGACAGAGAAGTCTGAAAAGCAGCATCAACTTGGGATGAGGAGTTCTCCCAATTTACTCGTGTGTTTGGAGTGATTCCAAAGCCACCTGAAAGCTCTGAGAGTCTAATTTTTGGGGTAGGGCTGCTAGAGGAAAAGCTCGAAGGGATCAGGCTGGAAACTAAGAAGAATATAGAAGGGTCAGGCTGTCGGATTAGTTTGGTCCAGTCTTGAATATTCTGTGATTTCGGCCAAACCACGAGGAGTTCTAAGTTCAAATTTTAGGGTAAGCTTGCTAAGATATTTTAGAATATGCTTGTAGAAGGAAGTATCTCAAAATAAGGTTCAAAACTATGAGTAATCTAAGCTGAAAATTGAATCTAGATTCTAGGGGTGAAAAGGGAGCCTGAGGTAGAAAAGGGAGCTACTAGAGTGAAAAGCNCCCTGCCAATGCGTCGAGTGGGCACACCCATGCGTTAAGCGCCCTACCGAGCAGCCATGCCATTCATCGAGGTGCCCTGCCATGTAGCCAAGCACG
Source organism: Benincasa hispida (assembly GCF_009727055.1). Lineage (NCBI taxonomy): Eukaryota > Viridiplantae > Streptophyta > Magnoliopsida > Cucurbitales > Cucurbitaceae > Benincasa > Benincasa hispida. The sequence goes on along the minus strand of NC_052352.1, from coordinate 15,013,589 downwards.
CAGCCCATGCGACTAAGCACGCCCATGCGGCCGAGCAAGCGAGCGATGGCCAGTATACGCCGCACGCCCATATGTCGAAGCAGCACGTCTATGCTCGAAGCACCCGACCAGGCATCAAGTGCCGCACGTAGCCCATGCAGTTAAGCGTGCGCATGCGTCAAGCGACCAGCCTATGCAGCAGGCCTATGCGTTGGTGGCCTGCACCATGCGCCCATGCCAAGCAAGTCGTGCGATGCTACCTAGTGAGCCATGCGTCGAGGATGGACGGTCACCCTATGCCTTGGTGATGGTTAGCTTCTTGCGATGGCTAAGTTGAATTGTAATGAGAGTGAATTGGCTTGCTATACATTGATGATAGGTTATGCATTGAGTCTGGATTATGTGTTGAACATCCAAGAGTTGGACGCATACAAAGGATGAGATCATCAGGAGAACATTATCAAAACCATGTGTCTTCTTGGGAGGAAAGCCTTAAGCCTTAAGAATGTGAGGTGGTGGCATCAGATTGGAGGCTCATGCGTTGGTTCCATGGGAGGAAGACACTTAGCTTGCGTTGATCACAGAATTGCATTGATGGGGTGAGAAGGAGACACTTGGCCTTGTAGCCAAATAGGTGGTGTCAACCCTGGAGAAAGTTTGAACGACTATAAATAGAGCCAAGAGACTTCATTTTTATTTCAAAATTCAAAAATACCGTAAAAAGAGTGGTAAACTTGAGCAAACCTTGCGTTGGAGCCCAAATCCATGCGTTGGTCATAGTATTTAAAAGAGGAAGCATTGGACAAAGAAGTCTGAAAAGTAGCATCAACTTGGGATGAGAAGTTCTCCCAATTTACTCGTGCGTTTTGAGTGATTCTAAATCTATCTAAAAGCTTTAAGAGTCTATTTTTCGGGGTAGGGATGCGGAGGAAAAGATCAAAGGGATCGGACTAGAAACTGAGAAGAATACAGAAGGGTTAGGCTGTCAGATCAGTTTGAGCCAGTCTTGAATATTCTGTGATTCCGACCAAACCACAAGAAGTTCTGAGCTAAAATTTTAGGGTAAGCTTCCTGAGATATTTTAGAATATGCTTGTAGAAGGAAGTATCTCAAAATAAGGTCCAGAACTATGAGTAATCTAAGCTGTAATTTGAATCTAGATTTTAGGGGTGAAAAGGGAGCCCGAGGTAGAAAATGGAGCTACTAGAGTGAAAAGCTCCTAAGCAATCAAGGTGAGTGGCTAAAACGTTTTGACTAAAACAATTGCTTAAAATGTTTGATTACAACGTGTTATAGAAAACATCTTTTAAAGAAGATTATTCTCATGCTTTACAAAGTGATTTCCAAGCAAACCATGAGTTATGTTTTAAACGCATGCATGTGTGGGAAATTGTTGAAAAGCGATTTATATGTGTTAAATATACTCAACATGCATTAGTACCTTTAAGGTCATGTTTTTATATGTGTTATACTTTACATGCTTTAAAGAAAGAAAGTCATTCATGACTAGTTTTACTTAAAACGCGATACCGAAGGACGTTTGAGAAGGTATCCGCCCAACTAGATACTGAAGGACTTGTAGAAGTTATCTATTGGTATTGAAGGACGTTTGGGAAGGTACCAAACCAACCAGATACTGAAGGACGTTTGAGAAGGTATCTATACAAAAGTACCTAAGGTATGACGGTACTTAGTATGGCCACGTGCACGTAGGTAGTTAGAGTCAGAGATTGAGCAAGAGGGTTCTCTCTTGACTAGCAGTTGGTGTTGGGATTGTTTTTACCCACCATGGGGNCAATCAAGGTGAGTGGCTAAAACGTTTTGGCTAAAAAATTTGCTTAAAATGTTTGATTACAACATGTTATAGAAAGCATGTTTTAAAGAAGATTATTCTCATGCCAGCTAGTTTTACAAAGTGATTTCCAAGCAAACCATGAGTTATGTTTTAAACGCATGCATGTATGAGAAATTGTTGAAAAACGATTTATATGTGTTAATTATACTCAGCATGCGTTAGTACCTTTAAAGCCATGTTTTTATATGTGTTATACTTTACATGCTTTAAAGAGAGAAAGTCATTCATGACTAGTTTTACTTAAAACGGGATACCGAAGGACGTTTGAGAAGGTATCTGCCCAACTAGATACTGAAGGACTAGGAGAAGGTATCTATTGGTACTGAAGGACATTTGAGAAGGTATCAAATCAACCAAATACTGAAGGACGTTTGAGAAGGTATCTGTACAAAAGTACCTAAGGTATGACGGTACTTAGTATGGCCACGTGCACGTAGGTAGTTAGAGTCCGAGATTGAGCAAAATGGTTCTCTCTTGACTAGTAGTTGGTGTTGGGATTGTTTTTACCCACCATGGGGTTATTCTCGATTGAGAAACAGTTTTATTGTTTTATGATTAAAATAGCTTTATATGTTTCATGCTTGGAAAATGTTTATACTGTAGTACAAGTACTTGTAGAAGCTTATATTTCAGTTAAACTCTTTATTGAGATTTTGCATGAGATTAATTATCTTTCTTAAGTCACTCACTGGGCGCAAGCTCACCCCGTTTTCAAATGTTTTCTTTTTCCGCCCCACAGGTAGCAGTCAAATCGTCTAAAGATAGCTCTGCAACTGCTCTGCCACTAAAGGATAAAGACATTTGTAACCCGTCTGTTTAGGTGGTTACTGTTAATATTGTACACATGTTACTGTTGTTCATATAGGGACTAGGGTTTTTGGGTTTTGGGACTTGTAAATCTAATGTTGTAATGACTCTAAATATGTTATGCTTCTAAATTAATAAATTTTGCCCTATAGATATTCCATTGTATATGAGTTATATATTGGTATCAGAGTTATTCTGCAATAGTTAGTAGGCAGTAAGTGTTAGCCACAGGGTTGATAACTGCTGCAGTCACGCCCTTTCCTAGGCATAAGAGGGTGGTCTAGGGCGGAGTGTGACAGCTTGATATCAAAGCAAAGGTATACGTAAAATTGGGAAAGGTTTGAGCTAGTTTAGTATTAGATTAAGTCCCATAGATAAGTCCCTAATATGTGTACTTAATAATTAGACAAAAATATTGAGGAGAAGTGGCAGGCAGAGCAAGCAGACTGAGGAGAGGAATGTTCACCCTACCAGTGGAGGTCTTGAAGTTAGACGGGACCCAGATCCGAAGGGGAAAAGAGTTAGAGACTCAGTAGAGCAGGAAGCAACTTCTGTAAACGAGTCGAGTACACCAAGGGTAGATGTAGAATCCTAGATGGAGGATCGAATATTTGATAGAATCACTCAAAGATTGGCGGCAAGTGTAGGATCGATTCAAAACGATCCAGAAAAGAAATTCGGCTATATATACTACCACGGCTGTCTCTTATACACATCTAGATGTGTATAAGAGACAGTTCTGCAATAGTTAGTAGGCAGTAAGTGTTAGCCACAGGGTTGATAACTGCTGCAGTCACGCCCTTTCCTAGGCATAAGAGGGTGGTCTGGGGCGGGGTGTGACAACTATATTTGTGGTCATCTTGTCATACCTATAGTGGACTTGATAAACTTTTGCCCACCATTGTACTCCAATTTCTTCGGGATATCTTGTCACACCAGGATACTGTTGAAGCTTGGCCCAATAAATTTCGGTTAACAACACTTAGACTATTCGTTTCTAGGTATATAAAATGATTTCCTTCAAAGAATGCTCGTTCTAGACCCACAAAATAAATCGATTGAAGTTGAAAGCGGTCTGTGTTCGACTAAGTGATAGAGTAATGGAGAAGCAGATAATGTTTGAGTGAAACTGAAGAGGTGAAAATGATATTCGTTTACTTGTCCCATGGTTGATCCAATAACATTGAATTCTAATATACAATGTTGGTTGAGAATAAGGGTTGGAGAGTTTTCTTATTATTGGGAGAATTCTCTATAGGTTCTTGCAAATTTTTTTACCTTCAAATGAAGTAGTTCAAGGTAGGCATTGTGGGCTTGAGTTTCCTTGGTCCATGGACCTGACCTATTGGACCAAATTAATTGGATTCAGGCCTTATTTGGCATTGGACCAAATTAAGTCTAATTTTGGGCTCAATTGAAAATAATAATATCAAATTGGACTAAGTTATTTTATTCGACCTAACTATCAGAATAAAAACAAGTGCAATCATTGAGATTTGCTAACTTGTGTCTTTTAATTCAATCTTGGACACATGTCAATTTTTAATTAGTTTCAGATTCAATTATTTATAATTTCACTGTTAATTTGGTAAATGACGTAATAATATGTGATTGGTGTAGAATTTTTCATTCCCTCCTTTCGAGATTATATATATATATCCATATATGAATATGGAAAAAAATAAAGTTGAAATCAAAATATAAGTTATATGTTCTCAGAGACTTCATTCAATGTGTCAATTTAATCATTTTTTATTTTTTATTTTTAGGTTATTTTGTTTTATTTTTTCAATTTTGCAAACACTCTAGTTTTTATTTTAATTTTAAGGAAATTTTAAGAAAGTAAAGTGATGACTTCAACTTTTTTGTAATTGCAAATGTGATAATTACATAACAATCATATAGAAATCAGATAACAATTACGTAGAAATCAGATAACAAAAGTGAAAGTTATTTGATTTATAAAAAAACAAAACTTAAAGACACCCACCTAATTTTTATTATTCTTTTTTATTAAAGTTGCAATTGCACCTTAGTTTTATTTAAGATGTTGAATTAGTTCTTAAAAGAAGACGGATATGCTTCGCTTCTGACACGGTGGTACCCGGGTAGAGAATCCGATATATCATAGGTATATATGTATGTTTGATTAATAACCACACCGCCAAAATCAAAATTTATATCGAAGTTAGTTTCCTTGCGCAAACTTTACTGTTCTTCTCAGCCTAGCTCTGTTTTTCGCTAAGCTTTTAATCTGTAGAACTCCATGCCTTCACCATACGAAGTTTGACAATGAGAAGCTTTATTTTCCCAGCCATTTAGCGGAGATGAGCGGAAACGAGTTCCGATTCTTCTTGTCCTGCGACATCAATCTCCCCGTCACCTTTCGGGTTGAAAGATTGGAGGGTAATTTGCCTCCCGCTAAGTCCTCTGATCCAGGTGCCCTTTTAATTCTTTCAATTTATCTCGATCATCCATATTTTTTCATAGTTATCGCTTGAAAGCCCATCTGAATTTTCACGCATTATTGCCACCGTATTTCAATTTTGACGAAGTAGATGTATTTTGACTCGTTGGATCACCTATTCGGTAATTTGTAAGACTACTTGATAGCCTATTAACGTTTTGGCCGCTTAATTGCAGCTTGTTAGTTAGATAAACATAAATTAGTAGGACGATTATTTTGTGTACGATGTACCCTAGTTACTAATTTTTCTTATCTCATGATATATTCCATTCACTTCTTCAGATATTGATTCTGCATCCGACGAGAGAAGAGCAGAGCTATTTGTTGAGTGTGCTCTGTACATTGACGGTGCCCCGTTTGGGCTTCCTACCAGAACAAGGTTTCATCCATGCCACTATGACTTTTTTTCTTTTTTTCTCGTTCTCCGTAGCTATTATTGATTACAAGATTCCTTGTATTGACACGCCTTGTATTCATATGTCCCTAAGCTTGTTTTTCTAACTTTCAAGGTCCTAGGACTTTCCGATGTAATTATTTTCACATTTAGAACACTAGAATGCCAATCATGTTTAAAAGGATTTTGTAGAATGCAATATCCTCTTAACTTCATATTGTACATTTTATGTACCAGCACCTTTTGACTTATTTATTTATTATTATTTTACATTTTGTTTCTGATTGAAAACGATAATAGCTCTTTACCTGACATTTATTGCATTGTGTTAGATTGGAATCAGCAGGACCTTCATATTGCTGGAGTGAACTCATCACGTTGAGTACCAAATATCGAGACTTAACTGTTCACTCGCAACTAGCTTTGACGGTTTGTAGATTTTTATGATATCACTATTTTTTGTTGCATTTCCCCTCTATTAAGACAATTGGTATCTAAAGTTCATAACTGTTTCCATATCGAACTCCTTCACTATTGTACCGAATAGCCTTTGGAATTTGAGAGTACTAACCAATTGTAGGAGCCCCTTCATTTGTTTGTAATCATTGTGTAATTTGTCCACCTGAGTGAATCAATATTCTTTTCCATCCGAGCAAATAAATATTCATTGTCATCACCTATGAACATTGCTAGATTACTATGTTTATTAAACTTGATGTCTTTGAAACAAATATGGTCAATAATGTCTTTGAAGTAAATATGGTATTGTAAATATTCTACTTTTCGTTTGTTTTCTTAGTTTTTCTTACATTTTTAGGTTTGGGATGTGTCACGTGGGAAAGAAGAGGAATTGATTGGGGGAGCCACAATTCTTCTGTTTAATAGAAAGAAACAACTAAAAACAGGGAAGCAGAAGCTTCGGCTTTGGTTAGGAAAAGAAGCAGATGGATCATTCCCAACAACAACTCCTGGAAAGGTTTGAGACTGTTACGTATTGCAAGAACATCAATTTTTAACTTCCAAATGGTGTAGTGGCTCTTGAATTGATCACTTTATTCAACCACAAGTTGTCTGTGTACAGGTCCCCAGACATGAGCGTGGTGAGTTGGAACGTCTAGAAAAGGTAGTGAATAAGTATGAGAGGGGACAAATTCTACATGTTGATTGGCTAGACCGCATTACATTTAAAGCCCTGGAGCAAATTAGGGAGCGAGAAAGCTCTAAAAATGGGAATTCTAAATTGTATCTGATTGTTGATTTCTCTGGATTCGAACATCGAGTAGTTTTTCAGGTACTGTAGATCTAAATTTGTATTTGTTATATTATATAGTAATCAAATTTTTGTGTCCCATCTGCCTGATTAAGTATTTGATATTGATGACTGTAGAAGATCGATGATCTCAAGTTATTGTCAGTGGTTCTATTGTATGTTGGATGTTGCCGTTTAACTTGTTAGATAATAGTTGTTCACACAGTCTTATCTGATAGTACTGATGATTTCTACTGCTTGTGGCACTGTCCCGTGGTTTCAAAGGTCTTGAAAGTCAGTGTACTAGGATTTAATCTGTGAATATGTTTCAACTGTTTCTATATTAAGAGTTCCCCACCCCCCCATGCACAATTCATTGTATGCTGATCCTAGGCTTTATGATATGAAGGAATCTGGAGCAAATTTCCTGTTACCCTCTCCAATAGCTTCAACAAATGAAATCGTAAATGTATGGGACCCTGAAGTGGGGAAGCCCAACCCCTCTGAGCACAAGCAGCTGAAGCTGGCTAGGAGCTTAACTCGTGGTATCATTGATAGGGATCTAAAACCAAGCTCTGATGAGAGAAAGTAAGCAGTAAATTAAGATACTGGTTAACCACTCAATTCTGTTGTGGTTGAACTGCCTTTTGAATTTGAGGTTTGCTAAATGACTTATCTAAAACTGAGCTTCAAGGAGAGAAAGTTACCTGTAAAAAAATTCTTGTAGTTTTTCTCACTGATAACTTATCTTTCAGAAAAATGGAAGTTGTTTTTCTTGCCAAAATTACAGATCTGGGAATAGTGATTTGAAATGCTCAGCAACTTTAATCTGATTTGAAATGCTCAGCAACTTTTAATCCTTACATATCATTTAAAAAGTTATTTTTAAGAGTAACGGTTGAAAATAAAAGCACAAAGCTAATCTTTTTAGAATTGCTTCCAATTAGCCTTGAGATCATGTTTTCATTTGTTACCTTGTATTGAGATGGAGAGTTTTCACTTGAATTGTTTAGGGTATGAATAAAATAAAAGGAGTCCCGAGCAAACTTAAGCACTTCATGCTGTGCTTTTAGCTATTCAGCCTTTAAAGATTCCACTATTCTTGATAACTAACATAGCAGGCCCACCTGAAGTTTGGGTTCTCTTATAGAGACTTCTGAGCAAATCTTTTCTTGGGAGACTGTCCTTCTTGCTGTTCTTGTTCTTCCCTTTTCAAAATAATGTGTGTTTTACTGGAAATTAACTTTGACTGAGAAGAAAGGAAGTACAAAGAAAATGTAGGCCACACACATACAAAAGAAAAAACAGAAGCCCATACAAGAGGAAATTATGAGACAGAACCGAAAACATCAAAATAAATCATACTCCAACTGCCCTCCTGAGGCCCTTTCTCATTCTCAAACACTGAAGGTTGCTTTCTACGCAATACCATAAAATATTAAGAAGCCTAGCACAAAACTCTTCAGATATCTTGAAAGGGAGGATATAGGAGGACCTTCACAACAAAATGAAAGTATCCAACGATACCCATATCATTGGGAAAGCCTAGACCAAATCTTCACCGGGAATGCACAAAGTCAAAGGATATGATTTTAATCCTTCAAGCCATTCTTACACATGACATACTAATGAAGGCAAAAGGCAAAAAGTAGGTCCTCGAGGTGATATCCATTTTTTTATTAAAAAAAAGAGAAGAAAATCAAGCCCACAAAACCCCTTGGAGAAGGGGATTCCAACTAAGTAAATTGTTTTCAAGAGAATAGTTACAAAAAATCTTCAAAATCGAAGCCCAAAGAGAAACGTGGAACCTCACTAAGGACCATACCTCATTAGGGTCTCTTTCCTCACGATGAAACACTATGTTGTTCTCTTCTCCCAAAGGTTCCACAAAATTGTACACCCCTTTGTCCCAAAGAAAACGACCTTTCTCTTTAAAAGCCAGATGGAGGAGGAATTCCCCCATCATCAAATGAACATCTCTTTGATGAGCAAGTTCAAAATCGAACTCCCAATAGAAGTCACTCCACGCAGATCTTGTAAATTGACATCCCCAAAGAAGGTGATACGAGTTTTCCTTCACCTTCTGACAAAGGATGCAACACCAAGGGCCCATTAACAAAGGCATCTTTCTCAGAAGCCTATCCATCTCTTAAATCACCGATTGACCCAAAAGCTTAAGCTAATCGGTGAAGGCAAATTTAATTATATCATTTCACTCCTCCTCACTTGTGTGCTTGAAATATGGAGAATGCCCAACTAGTGAATGAATTTTAATTGGGGAGGAAACACAATGAGTGACTTGAACACATGACTTTCCGGAACCACTTGCTCTGATACTATCTTAAATCACCAATTGACCCAAAAGCTTAAGTTAATGGGTGAAAGCAAATGTAATTATATCATTTAACACCATCGTATTCACACGCCCAAGCAAAATTTGCCAAGAAAAGAACTTGACTCTCTTTGGAATCTTAATCCTCCATAACACGTCAAAAGACCAACTCGACAGCGGGAGGGGGATCCAATAAAAACCTAAAAGAAGACTTACAGGAGAAGCCCTTTGAAGAGGAGAAACTCCACACACGAGTGTCTTTTCTCACAAGCCTAAAGTTGAAACTCTCAATCAAGGAATGAAGAGTGGCCACCTCCTTCGTTTCCATATTAGACAAAGATTGACGGAACCCAAAGGAAAAAGAGATTGAACTCCCCAACCAGACCAAAAACTTTGACACCTAGCAATTTTTTAAAGAAGATAAATGATATAAACAAGGATACATAGAAGAGAGGGATCTATCCCCCACCCAAAGATCCTCCCAAAAGTATGTCTCCTTGCCTTCCCCCACAACATAAAAAGCAAGATGGGAAAAGGAGGGGAGATGAGAAGAAATATCTCTGTGCAGGTTTCGATGTGTGCCTTTAACCTCGTTCGCCATCCACTCATAGGAATTGGGATCGCCATCCACTCATAGGAATGAGGATCGTGCTTGCTCACAATAATCTTCTGCCATAAGGATTTAGGATAAAGGGCAAATCGTCAAAGCCATTTACCCATAGTTTCATTGTGAAGCTTAACCAAATGCGAACCTCTGCTTAAGGAAGTCTCTCATAAGCTTCTCAATGCTCTTGCAAACCGACATAGGCGCATTAAAGAGAGAAAGGTAATAGATAGGAATCCCACTCAACACTGATCTAATAAGAGTCGGTCTTCCAGTTTTGGAGAAAAAAGTTTTCTTCCAAGACGCCAATCTCTTCCTAATCTTCTCCATGGGGTGGGAGGGCAAAAAGAGATAGATCTCGGGTTACCTCCAAGGGGAAGGCCAAGATGGGACAATGGAAAAGAACCAACAGCACAACCTACCAAACTAGCCAATTTGTTAAGCTTTTCCTACTTGGAATTGATCCCCAAAACCTGACACTTACTCTGACACTTACTCCTATTAATTCTAATCCTTGACTTCCCCTCAAAGAACATGGTTAAGGATGGAAAAACTAAGTCTCGTCTTAAAATGTCTTTTATATTCCATTCAAACCAAGTCTAAAAATGGTAGCTTTGACAACATTAATCCCAATCAATTGAGCCTGAGTTTCCAAAATAAGGTCAATAAAGAACCACCATGAGTTGTACCAAGCTCAGTAAGGGCCACTATAAGTATGGGTTAGATAATACATGTTCGTGCCATGGTGGCTACTTACCTAGGATTTAGTATTCTACGAATTACCTAAGATTTAGATAATACATGTTCGAGCCATGGTGGCTACTTACCTAGGATTTAGTATTCTACGAATTACCTCAGCAACCAAATATAGTAGGGTCAGCAAATTGTCTCATGAGAATAGTTGAGGTGTGGGCGGACTAGCTTGAATACTCACAAATATCAAAAGAGATAAAAGGTTCATAAACCAACTAAGTTGTGTTGTGTTTAGGATCATAGTTAAAAGCCCACCGTATATTGCCAGAAATCATTGAATATGGACAATGGAATAATCAATGATTTTGATCCTCATTGGCTAACATAGTGAACAACGTAAATGATCTTGAATCTTGATATCTTATATCTAACTGAACCAGTTTTGCTATTCTCCTAGATATTAGCATTAGTTGAACCTTATTTGAATATGATCCTGGCCTGTTGTATGCACTTTTGTTCAGCTTTATCCGGTAGGGAGAAGAATTCTCCCAAATCCCTGTAGTTGAACCAAGAATATATGTATGTGTGTGTATATATATATGTTAGATGATATGTAATAAAATCTATCCTCCCAATAAGCTTATGCTTTTGGTTCAATTGGTGATTTAAGATGGTATCAGAGCAGGTGCTCTTGTGTTCAAACCCCTGCATTGTTATTTCCTCTCCCGTTAATATTGATTTCCACTTGTTGGGTATTCTCCATATTTCAAACCCACAAGTGAGGGGGAATGTCAGATGATATATAATTAAATCTACCCTCACCAATAAGCATATGCTTTTGGGTCAATTGGTGATTTAAGAATATATATATTCATATATATATATATATAAAATACCTTTTCCTGTAGCAAGATACAAAATTTTCATTAATTAATTGGAAGGAAAAAAAACGCTCAAGGGCATGGACTCTTGAAAGAGTGTAAAGGGAAAAGAGAAAAAGGGAGGAAAAAAAAAACAAAACAAAGCATGTTGAACCAAAAAAGAACAATTAGGAAGAATGAAATAAAGCATCCCAATTTATGAAAATAACACTTGAAGAATATTGACCAAATAAGCTACAAAGTAAGCACCATTGAGAAGTATGATTAGTGATTTGTATATTCTATATTTTTCTAATTGAATAATGGTATAATTTTTTCTGTTCTCGAGCAAAGTAAGTTGATGTTTGGTTCTTTTATATGCTGCTGAGTGTTTATGACTTGGAGTTCTTTTTCCTCAAGATTGATAAATTACTGGGGTAGAAAAATTGTATCCCTTGGAATTAACTGCACACTTTTGCATCTTTCAACAATGTTTTCATCACCGCTACATGCTTGGAGTTTCAGGCTTCGTCTATCATATTTATTTTTATGATTTACAAATCATTTTCAATGGATACCTTTCTTTAGCTGAATAGCATTATCATGATACTGCAACTTTTTATGTTGATGGTAAGCTGATCTGTTCACCTCTCTTACCCCTGGATGATCTAAATCATGTTGATTAATTGCATATTTGTTTACATTTTTGGTTACTATGTCACTGCAATTTTTGTCATCGAACTATGTTGAATATGCTCCCTTCTTTTTCGTAGATCAATACAGAGGATACTAAAGTACCCACCTACAAGAAATTTGAGCGGAGAGGAAAGACAGCTCCTCTGGAAATTTCGTTTCTCGTTGATGTCAGAGAAGAGAGCTCTCACAAAGTTTCTTCGATGTGTTGAGTGGAGTGACATTCAGGTTAGCTCTTTTCCAAGCCTCCTCCCATCATAGTCATTACTCTTTATACTGTACTTCTCTGACCTATATATCCAAGCATGAAGCCAAATGGAATCATATATTTCTTACCTTTATTGTTGTTCACCTTCAAGGAAAGGTAGGACTCCCTCAAGCTCTTATATCAACATGATATGATGGAATCTTCTTTCTTTTTTTCATTTTTCATTTTTTCTCCTTTATTACCTTGCCTCAATGAGCATCGGAGGTGAAACTTGAAAATTTCTCGTGCATTTTCTTGTAATTAAAAAAAATAAATCTGAGGGTCATCCAGAGGAGTGGTTTATATATGAGCAAATGATGCTGTTTTAGTTGTACTTTTGGATTGACAGCTGGCATCAAGGATGATGGTATCTCACCAGTAACTTTCATCCCTAGTCTCCTTTTATGTCCATTTGTGCGAGTGCCTTTTTCCTCCAAGTTAATCTATCCATAGTTACTTAATCAAGCTGCTCAAAGTCAAACCCCCATATTTTTAGGTTAGGCTTAATACTTTGGAGAAATTTTATTTCATGAGATGTTTTTCTTGCCATAGGAAACCGTGTATTAAACCTCAAACAAATATAGAAGAAGAATATGTAAAGAAGCTAGAAAGGGGACCCATAACCCATTGATTCTTCCATTTGCTTAACTAACTCAAAAGATCCTGCAGTTCTCTCAAAATAATCACTTAACAAGTAGCATATGCGTAACTGTGATGCCCTAGTAGCTTTACCTCTAAATTGAAGGCCCGCCAAAACTTGATATATATAATATACATCTACCTCATGGAAAATAGATTGAAGTGAGTCTTAACTGCAAGGAAAGGAAGGGGACAACTGTGATTTTTAATTCATTATGCTTTATATTCTCTGTAGGAAATTTTTTGTGAGCCTAAGAAGACTTGTGGTTGATCCTTTCTGGATGAAATGATACGATTGAAATGATCCTTATGCCTAATTGCATGACTTATTTATCTCCTCTTTTAAACTTCAAATATAAAAGTTTTGATTCTTAGAAATTAAAGTATTAAAGTGAAACCTGATTTTGTTCTAAACTACAAGGACAATCAATGATACTTCCCGCGATTTTTAATATTAAAAGAGAAGGTTGTAGGTTTGTATGACAACACTAGAGGATATGTATAGAGTTGCTTGATAAAATTAAATTTTTTTCAAGAAATTACTAAATTAAATCAACCGAAACCAATGAAATAATTAGCCAGAAAAAATAGCTAAATTACAGAAATTAAAGAGTAGAGAAAAGGAAAGATGACATCGGTATTTTGGTTCAAAATCCCTACTCCACCACCAAGATTCCTTCTTGGGTATTTTTTGCAGTAACCAAGTTCAGAATCAAACAATTACACTCAAATCCATTTTCGGGTTTAGGATTAAACCTATGCCCAAACTCCTTTTGGACTAACAAAAATATTAAAGTAGGATTTACAAGTGGTCAATGGATGAGGATTTAAAGGAATGAAGGGTGAAGATTAAATGGTAAAAGAAGGAAAGTAGAATAATAATGATAATAATAAATCAAATGTGGCGGTTGGCCAAAATAAAAGATAATTTATTTATAAATATAAGAAAACCAAAAGCCACACGTAACAATTTTAAGGCTCCCGTGTGTCGCTCCTCCATAGATCCAAGTGATGCTCTCTAATTGGTCCAATTTGTTGATTACGCCGTCATATCACTGCCAATGGATATTTTTCTGTTAGACTTGTTTCAACTCTATCTTCTTCATTTGAACTCCAATTTGAGTAATTCAAATTATGTTGGAATCGTTTTGTCGAACTCTACGCTATGAATATTTTAAAACACTAAAATCATCAGTAAGTAAATATTTGTTATCATCAAAACGTATGATATGATTGAAACTCATAGAGCTAACAAAGGTAAGAGACAAAAATATATTTAACCTATTTATTTAAAGTAAGAACTACTTTTAATGGTAGCTTTAGTTAATTAATTAGATTTCTTTCTCAGTTTAGAGTATTAACTATACTCTCTCTGAGATCCACCGTTTTTTATCATATAAGATAATGAAATCTTAGAGACTAAGTTGTAACTGACCTAAAAGGTCAAGTGCTAGTTATATTAATTCATTTAATAAAAAGGATTAATAGATTTAATAATAGGCTTATATATGTTAGATGAAGATTTATTAAATTTGCCTCCACCCACAAGTTTAAGCTTTTAGGTATTTAAAATGGTACTAGAGCAGGTGGTCTAGGAGGTCATGTTCAAACCCCTGCAATGTTATTTCTTTCTCAATTAAAATTGATTTCCACTTGTTTGGTCCTTTATATATTTCAAGCCCACATGTGTGGGGTAGTGTTAGATAATATAATAGTAATTTATATGCCTTCACTCATCAACTTAAGTTTTTGGGTCAATCGGTGATTTAAGAATATTACAACATAATTAGATGTTTAAGGTGTAATTATCAAACTGGACCTCCATGTGTTTGTCTATGTGTGGTTTCTGAGCTAGGAGCGTCTTGAAACTTATATCCAACTCATATACAATCAACATCATCCTACCCCCAAAATTGAGGGTTGGTTTTGTAATTTCCCCCTAGTTTTTGTGCTACAGGTTTTGTAATTTCCCCCTAGTTTTTGTGCTACAATTTTTTGGTTTTCAATGCAGCTTCTTTTACCATGTAATTGCCTGATAGAATTTGTCACTATTTATTTGTTCTTTACAATGATGTTTACCTTCACTATGGTGGCAGTAATTACATTACATCTCCGTGCATTAGCTCTCTTTCTCTGTTGCTATCCTGCACGATTGCACATGCATCATCATAGATTCTAGATCTACTTACTCATTTGAATCTAAAGAAATTTTGGATTCATTTCCTGAATATACACTAACTCATTGGTAGAAAACCTGATACAATTTCCTGAATAAATACTAATTAAATTAATGTTTCTGTGAATCTACAAGTGCAGGAGGCAAAACAAGCATTAGAATTGATGCATAAATGGGAAACAATTGATGTCTGTGATGCATTGGAGCTTCTCTCTCCTGTTTTTGAAAGCGAAGAGGTAGTCTCACTTATTAAAATAAAAGTCAATTTCATTCTTTACCCTTCTAATCATCGTTACTCTCTTGTTTTTCCACATGCACGTGAATAGAGCTTTTAAGGCACATAGTGCAAGCAATCGGGGGCTTAGTGTAAAGGGAAAAAATTGTATTTTTTGTTTTGTTTTGTTTTGTTTTTTTGTTTTTTTTTAATTGTATGAGAGACACAAAGATTTCATTATAAATTCTAAAAAAAGGATAGATGTTAGTATCTCAATTACAAGAAAACCAACAAAGAATTAATATTGCTATATCAAAAGGAAAATTTCCATATCAATAGCCTTTCGAGGTAGAATAATTATCTCCTCTAAGATCCGTAACTCCTATTTATAACCAATTCCTCCTACGATTATTTCCAATATATCCTCTATTAGTACTATCAGAAAAAACTACACAAAAGGCAGGGAGACAAGGCATCTTCTCCCAAGAACCAAAAAATGAGGTACTACACAAGGAGATATTGTACAAAGATGCAGACAAATATAGTGTCTTCGTTATTTCTTTAAAAAAGAAGAAAAAATAAAACAGCTTAAGAAAAGGCTGATGCACCTGCCTTAATGTTAATGAAAGCTCCTTGCCTCTTCCCCACTCTTTGCTCCTAAGGGCTGTGCGAATGGATATGAACACAATTGCACATTTGAGGGTGGATCATTTGTGTATTGGGAACTTTGCAAGTCATCAAATACTGGGTGAGATGGCAAGCATTATCTCACTCTAGTTAGGAATTCTTCTATCCCACTTTTTATTTGCAAGTTCTTGTGAAAGAAATTCAAAATATGAAAGGTGTCTTGTATTTGTACTAAGTATCTTAGTATATGAGTCAAAATGAATTGGATAAACATATAATTGCCATCTTAACAGGTTCGTGCATATGCTGTCAGTGTTCTTGAAAGAGCAGATGATGAAGAGCTCCAGTGTTACTTGCTTCAACTGGTTCAGGCTCTTAGATTTGAGCGATCTGATAAATCTCGACTTTCTCATTTTCTTGTGCAGCGTGGTATGTGAATTTTTGTTTATGTTCTAGTCTAATTATGTTCGTGTATTCCAGTGGCAATTTTATCTTTTACTATATCTTACCCAATATTCCTTTGAACTTGACAGCACTGCGCAATATTGAGTTGGCTAGCTTTCTCCGCTGGTATGTTGCTGTTGAGCTTCATGATCCCGCATATGCAAGACGTTTCTACTGTACCTATGAGATTCTGGAAGAGAATATGATAAAGGTGCATTATAGTAGTCTCACCAAGTACAGTTGTATATATGTGATATGCAAAGATGCAAGTTAAAGAATTATAAATTGCATTATAATGGTGGGAGTTTGGTAAAATTGTGCTTGGATTTGTATCTCACGAGCAACTTATCTTTTCATTGGAGCATACAGATGATAGTGACATGGTTCCATGGGAGTGGATTAATTATGCATAATGTAAAATAATCAAATCTGTTTATTGCAGTTGACTGCTGGTGTCAATGGAGACGAAGATGGTTTTAAGCTATGGCATGGTCTGGTGCGGCAAACTGAACTGACAGCTCAATTGTGTTCAATTATGAAGGATGTAAGGAATGTGCGTGGAAATACCCAAAAAAAGACGGAGAAGCTTCGGCAGCTGCTTTCTGGTCTTTTGAGCGAACTTACATACTTTGATGAGGTACATCTATAGAATGGATGTTGTCTACTGCAGATCTTAGAATCACGAGCAACCTGCAGGGCCTTTTTGTACATTTTGAGAAAACAAAGTTCCGTTCTTAGATAGTTGCATGTATGTATCTGGTTGTTTACATTACTAACTTTGTGGACTTTTCACATTCCTAGCCCATACGATCGCCATTGGCTCCAGGTGTGCTCATTGTTGGGATTGTGCCAGCAGAGTCATCAATATTTAAAAGTGCACTACATCCTTTGCGTCTTACTTTCCGAACAGAAAATGGCGAAAGTTGCAAAATCATATTCAAAAAAGGAGATGATATTAGGCAAGACCAATTGGTAAAGTTAAATGAGCTCTTCCCTCTCCTGGCTCTTGCAAACCTCACAATTTTCTTCACGAGTTTTTGCTATCTATAGGTTGTTCAAATGGTTTGGCTTATGGATCGATTGCTTAAATTGGAAAATCTTGATCTTTACTTGACTCCTTATAAAGTTTTGGCAACTGGACAAGATGAAGGCATGTTGGAATTCATCCCATCTCGATCTTTGGCTCAGGTACTAGGCACCTCCAACACGGTTACTTTTTATTTGCAGATATTTAGTCTTTTAAAAATCCTCAGTAAGAAATTAGAAAATTGTCTCAACCTTATTCTGAAATTTTTCTTGATACTGAGAAAAGTTGGATGTACACAGCGACGAGGAATCAGGATTCTTTCAGTATTACCAAAAAAAAAATATATATATATATCTATATATATTATAATAATAATAATAAAAAAAAAAGAACAATAATAAAAAAAAAGAAGTAAAAAACCTATACTATCACTGACTTTAAGCGGCTTTCCCTGGTAATTCTTTTAGGTTCATATTATTAACTTGGCTAATAACAACATTTAACTTGCTTTCCGCTCTCATGCTTTTGTGATTGGTCAATTAAGATGTGTTGTTCTTGTTTCTAGATCCTTTCAGAACATCGCAGCATTATAAGCTATCTGCAGAAGTTTCATCCTGATGAGCATGGTCCCTTCGGAATCACAGCTACCTGTCTTGAAACATTTATTAAAAGCTGTGCTGGATATTCTGTCATTACGTACATATTGGGCATTGGAGATAGGTGGTTATTCTTGAGCCTTGAACTTTATAGCCAACATCTAAAAGCTTAAAATTCTCAGTCTCATTGGGTGTTGTTGTTAGGGAAAATAGCTGAGAATTAATGATTTTCATGATAAATGTTAGATGATATAATATTAAATTCATCTTAACCCACAAGCTTAAGCTTTTGGATCAATTGGTGATTTAAGATAATATCAGAGCAAGTGATCAAAGGAGGTTTTGTGTTTAAGGTCTTGTAATGTTGTTTCCTTCCTAATTAATATTGACTTCCACTTGTTGAGCCTTCTTCATATTTCTAGCTCACAAGTGAAGGGGAATGTTAGATTATATAATATTAAATTTGCTTAATATTCTAACATTTCTAGCTCACAAGTGAAGGGTCAATCGGTGATATAAGAATAAATTTTCAAATTGCCGAGGATGTAAATGTTTCTGTATCTTTGAACTAAAGAGATCAGCAGCTATAAGGACGTTCCCTCCAGAATGAGCTAAAGTAGAAATTCTCTCATCTAGCTTTCTTAAGGACTTGTTTCTGTTTTATTGTTGGTAATTTGATTCCAATCATGATATTGTTGCCAACTTTCCTTTTGTTTCATGAATTTATAATAATTTTTATTTAAAGAACAGCGTATCATGAACTTTGCATTTGATTTTATTGGACTGAATCTCAAAATTATTCGGACCCCTATCACCAGGGTTGTATTCTGAGGCACTGATCTTGGTCTTCTGCAGGCACCTGGACAATCTTCTCTTAAGGGATGATGGGCGTCTCTTTCATGTTGATTTTGGCTTTATCCTCGGCAAAGATCCCAAGCCATTTCCACCTCCCATGAAGCTGTGCAAGGAGATGGTTGAGGCCATGGGCGGGGCCGAGAGGTATACAAGTGTTTGGTAATTAGTAAAAATATGTAGACTTTCTTTTTCCTGAAGTCTTTGGTCCATCCATGCGAAACTAATTGCGAACAATGTCTTCGTACTTCAGCCAATACTATACAAGGTTCAAATCGTATTGTTGTGAAGCATATAATATACTTCGAAAGTCGAGTAATCTTATCTTAAATTTATTTCACCTGATGGCGGGTTCCAATATTCCTGACATTGCTTCTGATCCTGAAAAGGGCATTCTTAAGGTGAGTTTCTTGCTCCATTTGGTTGGACTCCTGAACTAATGTGTTTCTGTTCTTATTCTGACCTTAAGATGGTGGTGGCACAGCTTCAGGAGAAATTTCGCCTAGATTTGGATGATGAAGCCTGTATACATTTCTTCCAAGATCTTATTAATGAGAGCGTTAGTGCGCTATTTCCTCAGGTGGTTGAAACAATTCATCGCTGGGCACAATACTGGCGGTGAGCGCACCGATAGGGCATCCAGGTTAGACTAGAGTAGATTAGTAGTCATTTATAGTCCTTTTTAGGGGGAAAAAAAATTATTATAGCTTACTTCTCTATCAGAAAAGTGGCTGAGGATCTATGCTACGACACTGAAAATTCAAATTTAAAGAACAAAGACAATGATTGATAGCCACATAGCTTTTTTTCTGTTTAACCAATCCATCAGACTTGACATTATTATTTAGACGTATTGGGTAACAATTTGGCTCACATGATACATTCTCTCTTTGTATATAAAAAGTGTTGGGCGGAGGAAATCAGTGTAAATGTTGATAAATAATACATACCTAAATAATTAAGCTGAAGCATGGTTTTTCGTTTTTGTTGTTTAAAAAAAGGTTCAAACCTTATGCAGTTTTCTCTCTCTCTCTCTCTCTCTCTCTCTCTCTTTTAAAAAAAAAATTAAATATCAACCACTGTGCAGTAAATATTCTTTAGTCTGTCTACTTTAATATACGACAACTCAATTTAAATGTTGTTTACTTCAAACTATGTATTGAAAGGTGGTTGCAATAAATAACACCCTCTTTGGCCAATTGCTTTGGAAAGAGCTAAAGAGAGAAATTGAAGATAAATACGAATGAATCAATTATATGATTTTGAGACTATGGTAGGAGAAGTATTTATTCTTCAAAAATTAGATTTATAATTAATAAGATTCGTTTAACTTTTCTCTAAATAAACCAGCAAATATATTTTTTCTTGAAGAATAAGAATGAAAAACTCTCCTTTTAACTCACTCATTAGAAAGTTAAAACTCATAAAATTGAAGAGTAAGATTCTGAAAGAGATTGAGAAAATTTGGAAGTAGGCAGGAAAAGATGGATAATTAGTGAGATGGGAGGAGAATTATTTGATGTGACCAATATTGTGAAAATTTTTTATCGAATCTCAAAATTTCAAAGGGAGAATTTTGATTTTTCCTATATCTTGATGAAATTTTGAGATTTCTCAAGATTTCCATCAAATTTTTTAGACAATTTCAAGTTTTTAGCAATTAGCTTTCCTAGCCTAGCTCAATTGTAAATTTCGAGAAATTTCAATTTTTTTTTTTTAACAATTAACGTAGATTTTTTTTCTGAGTTTCATGGTCTTCGATTATTCAAATTGTATTGTTTCACATGTCAATGAATAGTTTTACTTCAAATTTGAATTGATGTGAATTTTCTTTCTTTTACTATCTAAAGCTCTCATTTTTCAAGAAATCAAATTTGAGAAAAATAACATATATTTATTATGGTCTTTCAAGAGTTGTCGATAGGATTTTTCATCAAATAATTATCATTCATCTGAAGGAGGAAGATCATCGACTAGTAAGATGTATCTACCAATATGATCTGTATGTTGGCCATATGAGTCCTATCATTTTTGGTTAAGTAACTATTTTTAATAATAAACAATTTACAATTTTTTCGTATGCAAATGTTTCATGTCTTCTTTAATTTTTGTAATTAACTACCAAGGTTTGATATTATTTTATAATTATTTTTTGTTTATTTTTTAAATTTCTTCTCTTGCATCGACATTTATACACATATTTACAATATATATCAAAATGTTATATTCCTTTATAGAAATGATATTAAAAATGGTTAATTATGGTCTAATTAAGCCATAATCAAATTTTTATTAACTAATTATGACAATACCCATCAATTTTTATAAAATTTCCTAACTTTTTCTTCGATATTTTCATAAAATCGGGACGCCAATGTTTTTATTTATATTGATATTTCAAAAGGAAATTTTTACAAATAAAAAAATGTCAAACTATTTACAGAAGTAGGAAAAAAAATATCGATAGACACTAATAGACAACTAACCTCTGTAGAACTTTTTGGAGGACGAAGAAACATTTGCCTTACCCTTCTGTTCCTTGACTTTCATCAAGTATTGGTATGTCTACAGCTCATTGAGCAGAGTGGTCAAGTTGTAGTCAAGCTTGTTCATGACACCGTTGCTATGGAATTGAAGGAAACTCTCAGGTAGAGTTTCCAAGATGAAGCTAATCTGACTGGCCCGTCCATGACAGACCTATTCTTCTCCCCCATGTTAAAGTGGACCATCATGTCTAGAATATGTTCACAAATAGATGCCCGCTCTTTCATACGAGCATTGAAGATGTACTTGAGAGCATCATGTTTGAGCTGTGTGGACGGTTCTCCAAACATTTCCCTCAGGGACTCCATGATCTCATGCTCACGTGGGCTCATACTTCTTGGTCAATACTTCATAAGTTGGCCAAGATATATGCTTGGCCTTTTCATTCACCTTTACCCATCGCTCATATGCCTCTAGAACATTTTGAATGACATTGGCAGTTGGGAGTTGAGGACATTCCTCAACTAGGACGAATCTCAGGTCATCGATAATGAGTACAGTGTTAATAGTATTTTTTCAACTTGTGTAATTATTGTCGTTATGCTTATCAACGGAAAGCAGATTAAAAGTAGCGGTCGTCATAATGAATTTGCTCAAATCATACAATTTATTTATATTAGTTACTAAATGCATTACCCAATTAAACAACCAATCAATTTATCAAAAATATGATGTACTCTATGTGACATCTATTTTGCAATGATGCTTCAGTAGGGTAGGGTAAAAGTCACCGTAGGGTGATCAATTACCTCTTTCACTTAATTGAGACACACTCAACTAATAATTAAATTAGAATAACTCTTATTCCATAATTAATTAGCCACCATTGTTTGGTCTAAAAATTATTAACTTACTAAACAATGTCTTGTAAGTATAACCCCTCATTTTATATTCTAGAGTTTCGCCCTAATGAGCCAGCCATAGGAAAAAAATATATTAGGGAAAAAACTAAAGTAATCCTATCCATTTCTAGAGTTTGAATAAAAATTCATGCAAACACCATTCGTAGGGGGATACAAGCAAAGGTGTCCCAAGGCCGAGTATGAAAGTTTACTGCAAACTAATGAAAAAGACCATGGAATATGTTGACACACGTCATTTTCCCACTTACTATAGACACTCTCTCCATTCACCTTGTTATTGACCTCAAACACCACTTGTAGGGGGACACAAGCAAAGGTGTCTCGAGGTCGAGCATAGATCTCACGGTGTGAATTTTTAGGGAGAAACGTGAAAGGAAAAATGAAGTATAATATACTCAATTTTCCTCCTACTGAGTGTTTTACCTAGGGTTGATTAACTTAGAAAAAATTGACTAATAATTTTTATTAAGTGTTTGTTAACTGTGCCAATGTAACATTTGTAGGGATGAAAGCCCTAAAGCAGTGGAAATCATAGAACCAAAAACATTATTAATTTAGGATTTCTGAAATACCCGAACACTGTACAATTCAGAAATAATACAGAGACCTAATTAAACAAAAAAATTAGTCTACTATAAAATTAGAACATAGGTTAAGCATGCTTAAAATTAACTCTATAGAGAAAGGGGGAGGAAACCTTTACATTTGTAGAATCTAACAAAAATCAATTCTCCAAGTGATTTCACAAAATCAATACCACCACAATCATTATCTCCCGATCCTCTGAAAATTCTTTGAGGACTTTAGTTTGTGGGAACCGATTGAATTGGAAAAAGTAAAAAATAAGATTCTTTTAGAAAAAAAAAAAAAAGTACATAACTCTTATATAGAAATTTATACATAACTCTTATATAGAAACTTATCTTCTCTGTAATAAAAAAGCAATGTTTTTTATCAATACAAAGAGAGAGGGAGGAACGTGGGATCACCATGTTTCAATTAGCTCCCCTAGTGGGAGTTATTTAATTAATCAATTAAATTAATTAAACTAATAATAAATTAATAACCAATTAATCATTAGTTAAATCTAATTTAATTAATGATTTCATTTAAATAATATTAAATGAAACATCTCTCACATAATCTATAATTTTAACTCAATTAATTAAATTAAATTAAATTAAATTAAATAATTATTTAATTCTTCAATTAAATAATACCAAATTAAATATCAAATATTTCATTTAGTCTACATTTGAATCATATTCAATTGTATTTCTCTCATAACCTATAATTTTAATGTGCATCAAATGCACATTAATTTTAACATATAGTTTTAATATGAATCCAATTCACATTAAATTAATATTTGAACTCCTTTAAATATTTAACTTCCCATAAATTAATTTTGAATCATATCCAAAAATCAACTTTATATTATAAAGTTTAATTAAAATATGCATCATTATACATTATATTATTTCCCTACGTGAATTTGAACATTCCAAACTCAATTTAAGACATAATTACCTCAATTCCCTTTACGAGCTAGAAAGGGAACCTCATGGATCTACAAATCAAAAGTTCAACGTTGTGAGATTAATTGGCTAAACTCATTATCCAAATTAATCGATATTCGTTAATTGTGAGTACACTCCACTAAAGACCCACAGTTGCACTTTTCTCACTGCATATATATTTATGTGTCCACGGATATACCAATGACAACAAGTTAGTCCTTCACGAGTGTTTGTAACACCAACTAGGTCAAATTATCATTTTACCCATGAGTTATCTTTATATCCTTAAGTTTCAGTGCTCATCTAATGAACAACCTGTTTATAATCCAACCATTAAACAGAAATCCCTCTCGAGCCAGTGAGAGGATAAGACCCTTTGTTTAAGTCCCGGAGACACCACTTAAGGGGACACTCATCTATTTTCCCTAAATTCGGGAAGGGGTGAAATCCATCTTATAGTATTATGTTCCCAACTTCAACTCGATCTTGTCCCCAAAATGGTAGGCCTATTAAGTCAGCTAACTGGCCACTCTCACTCATGCAAATCAAAGGACAATCCCTCGTGAATAGGAGTTCATAATACACTCAGGATTAAGACTGAGTTTCTTAGGTCATCCTATTGAAATAGAAACCTAACTAGTCAATGGTGTTACATTTAGTGGTAACTGTTTCGCGGTCCAGTCTTATGCAAACTCATTACATAGGATACCCTTACTTGCATGTCATCTACAAGAATGCATTGGATCATTGTGTTTGTATCAAATACAAAGTGGGTCGTATATACAGTGTCACAAGGATAAGGTACACAACCTTATCTCTATACTATAGACCTTTTAGGTTGTATCTTGAATATTGATTCATGTATGTCTCTACATACATTTCAAGACTCATCAGATAACCTAAGATGTTGGTTTATTGAATTTAGGATTATTAAGACAAAATAGAATACAACACAATCAATAACACTTATTGAAATAACATCGATAACTCTTTATTGATGACGGTCAATTATTTACATTTACTATCTACGAGTTTTAGGGCATAAAACCTAACAAGATTTACTTTGGATAGTTTAACAATGTTGATTTATGTCCATTACACACTTTAATAAACAGTAATCACTCATTGCATGCTTATAACAAATGTATATAATTCACCTTCTAGGTCGATTCCCAAGTAGAGGTGTTCCATTTTCGTTGGTTTAAATACCTCAGCGTAGACAAAACCATCCTAAGAAAAATGTTCCCTTATAGATAAATTTGTTATAAATTTAATCTTTTATGCAAATCCAATCTAATCCTATTAAACCGAATTAAAAAGATTACTTATTTCCAATCTTATTAGAAACTTTATGAACATAGGTCTAATGTGAATCCAATTTTAAACTATTTAAAACCGATTTAACCTATGTTAGCATGCAACTCTTTATTATATATTCTAATTCTAATTTTATTTAACTTATAACAATTATAAAAATTAAATGAAATAATTAAAACCTAACTATGCATCTAATGACATACTTTAAAAAATTATAACAATTATAATTTACTAAAGTGATGCCACGCATCATGCATTTCCTTTTTCATTAAGTTACATATATAAAAATTATATGATAAGATAATGAAAAATTAACAACATCCATCCATACATCTAAACTATATATTATAACCATTATAATATAAATGATGCATGAAAATATTATTTCTGCATGCAATCATACTTTATAACATTTATACAATATGATGCATGAACATGCTTAATGAATCATGCAACTTTATAATATAACATTTATATTAAAATGATGCAGGAATAAATGTTTATCTTATTGTGGGATTTTTCTATATGACATAAAAAAAGTAACCATACATCACATGCATAATTAAAAGCAATATTTGGATCAAGATTGACTTCCTAAAAACATGAATTAAATTAATATAAAACCTTATACTAATTCAATTCATCACGATCGAGATTGTTCAAGCCCCAAAGTCAAGCCTTAAGGGAGCAATTCACCCACTTAACATATGACCGGGAAGGATTGAATTCCATCTTATGTAGTTACGTTTCCAGCTCCCCAATCAAACAAATCCTTAAACTGATAGACATATTGAGTCGGCAAAACTAGCCAATCTCATCCATGCAGATCAAAGGACTGCCTTCATAGGCAGGAGTTCACAACTCACTAAGAATTCAAGTCAAGTTATCCATGGTCATCGTGGTAAAATGTAAGTCTCTTATAGTAATGGTGTTATATAGAGAGACTATTCATTTCGTGGTCCGGTCTTATACAAACTCTTTATATAGAATACCTCCGCTCACATGTCTCCACATCAATGATCAAGATCATATCATTTGTAGCATTTTACAACAATTGTAACACTACAAAGCGGGTCGTATTCGTAGTGTCATTAGGATAAGGTACCCAGCCTTATCCATCTACTACAAACCGTTTAGGTTATCACTTAAACATGATCCACTTGTATGTCTCCACATACATGTTTAAGTTACAAAAGATAACCTTGGATCTTAATTTATTGGTTTTTGTGGGTTAATACAACTAAATGTCAAATAAATTAACTCTTATTTTATTATATAAATAAAATGTTTGTACAATACAATTACAAACTACAAGACTACGAGATTTAGGACATCAACCCCAACAACTTAAACATGATCCATTTGTATGTTATTACATAATTGTTTAAGCTACATTAAATAACCTAGGATCTTAGTTTATTAGATTTGAGTTAATGTAAACTAAATGTCATATAAAATAACACTTTATTTTATTTAATAAATATTTTGTATATAAATAATTTACAAATTATGAAACCCACGAGATTTAGGATATCAACCCCAACACGACCAATCTTGAATAGGATTAATAAAACACTTTTAGTATATAACAAACCAAACAAACTTGTAAATAAAAATACTTCAAAGAAAGAGTTTTCAAACACATGTGGGTTTTTTTAAGGAGTTTTTATCAAAAGTGTTTTAATGAAAATGAATTTTTGAAAAATATTTTTTTTCTAAGTCATTCAAAACAAGCCTTTAGTTTAATCACAATAATGTTTTTTAAAACACACTTTCTCTTTCTTCTATTTTTTTTTCTTTTGGACTTTTTTCCAATTATTATTTTTTAATTAGATTATATCTTTTAATTCTCTTTTTCTCTTCTTTATTTAATATTAATGTTTACTTCCTTTTAGATTTTATTTATTTTCTTATATTTTTCCTAAACGAAAATCGATTACCTATCTATATGTTTTTCCTTGTATAGGTTTTGAAAATAAAACTATTTTGGAAAGTTTATAACCACAAGAAACTTCCCTTACATGCTTATTTTTGTATTAATATTACATTTTTTACAAGGTGTAATTAGGGATATTTATTTAGGCAATATATGTAGAAATCCCTAATTTAGTTAAAGTGACAAAAGTTTATGAAATTTTATTTCAAAACCTAGTAAAATAAAAATATCAAATTATTAAAATAATAAATTAAATAAAGTTCTAATATTTATCAAATCTCTATTTCTAAATTTAAAAAAAAAAAATATTCTTCTATATTTTAAACTTAACTATAATAAGATATCTAAAATCTAATCACTTATTAGATATAAGAATATATTTCACAAACTCAAGATTTATAAATATGCATTCATTCAAAGACCTCCTAAGCCTGCACGCCAAACATAGGCTTCTTAAACCCATACTTCCAAAAGTACTCCAAACACAGTTTATACCGAGGTTACCTAAACCTCCCAACCTAATCCCAGTCTTAACATTCCAAACTTGCACACCAAATTTCCCATAGGGGTGCACATGGATTGGATTGGGTTGGGGTATCTTTTGGACCAATCAATTTGGATTGGTCAGGTTGACTACCGAAATAACCCGAATATGGTACCAACCCAACCCTTAAAATTCGAATTGTGTTAGGTTGGATAGTAGGGTTGTGTGTTTTTTCTCCCTATTTTTGGCAGATTTAGAAACATTACAGCAACCTAACCATTGTAAAAATATTAATCCAAGATAAATACAAACATAAAATAGTTCTTAAACATTCATTGGCATATCCATGAGTCCATAGTCACAAACATGTAAAAAACCAACAAAGAAATGTAATGAATCAACCACCAACAAAGAAAATACATAAAACAACCACCAGTACAAATACTAAAAAATTCACAAATCTATTATAGAATAGTCACAATTGAATTTACATCTTTACAAATCTTGAAATGGCCACTGGAAGTCTGAAATTTGAGAAGCAAGAAGTGAAGATCTGATTTTTTTTTTTTAAAAAAAAAAAACCCCAGAGAGGAAGGCAGACAAATGGCACCAGTTTTTTTTTTTTTTTTTAAGATCCGAAATGAAGACGAAAACTGATGCATCGGACGAACAGCAACGACAGACGAATGACAAGAAGTCGGAACTGGATGACCAACAAGTGAATGCCAATGGTGAAACTTGAGCAGACACACGGGAAGTCGGAAGTTGGAACGAATGGAAAATCGAAGCAAACACGAAACTTGAGAAGACGACCAACGAACGAACGACAACAACGAAACTTGAACAAATGCACAGGAAGTCAAAAGTCGAAACAAACAAGGAAATTGAAGATGCATGCAAACGAAGGAGAATGACATATTGTAAAACTCTAAAATTGAAAGAGTGAAAGTTACATATATAATGTTAATATTAATATCTTGGGTTAGGTTAAGTCAACCCGAATTATTCAAAATTTCAATCCAAGACCCAATCCAATCCGAATTATAAATAAAAAAACCTAACCCAATCCATATTTTAAATTAACCCAATCCAATCCTTATAATTTGAGTTGGGAAGTCTGGATTGTCAGGTCATTTGAACATCCCTACCAAATACACTTAAGAAGAGAAAAACAAAACCCTCAAACATGTATCAATCCATCTCAAATTAAGGATAAATTTATCGATGATATCAATATTGAGATTTTAATTTTATGAATATATTAGAAAAGTAGTGACATTAACATATATTTTTGTGGATAAAATATTTATAAACGTTATATATATTAATACTTAAGGTGTTTTTATTTATAAACTGAGCTATAAATGCTTTTGTTAATATTACATATTTATATTAGATTTTGTAAAGGTTATCTTATGGGTAAATATAAAAGACGGCTAATTGTTAATACAGATGTTGTCACAAACCATCCCTCAACTGCTTGGCAAATAAGAACAGTCGCAACTAATGGTTTTAGCTAAAATGTCACAATTATGGTGGAAAACCTCTGTTTTAGGTTTTACCTCCTTAGGGTTAGTACTGAATCAAATTTATAAACAAGACTCATTCTCTTTATCTTTATTAGTTGCCACTGGTAAGATTTAGAACCGATGTGTTCAAATAAATTGATTGGCATTTTTTTTTTTAATGAAATAGCAATTTTAATTTCAGGATGTAACACACATAAAAAGGAACAGGAAAAGTCTATGTTTTTATTCATAGTCCAATCACCAAATTATTTTTTCACTGTTCGTACTTTTGTTGTTAAATATAAAACAACTTTTACATAGGTAATAGATAAAGTTTGATGAATATAAACCTTAAATTTAGTTGAAACAAATCAATTTCTCAAAGGTTTAACACTAATGATTCATTGTTTAGGTATTCTCAAATTAAAAAACTAAATGTGTTATTAGAGTGACTCTTATAAATGAGATGAGGTTGAGCTTTCAAATTTTCATGTGAATAAAATGAAATGAGTTATGACAATTGTTTCTTTTCATATAATACAAGCGATGTATGAAAATTTGAATATCTAATCTTAGAGGAAGTAGTACATGTTAGCTCACTTTGATAATCAAATCAATTGTTAACAGTTTGATCTAATGTTTCGTTCTAAATCTTCCTCCTTTCGATTGTAGCATTTCAAGAAATGGTTGTTGAATGAGAAATTTTAGACTAATCACAAATTGTTACGCCATTTCTCAAATCAACGACGAAATTACAAATCATCAAATTTGGGACCAATTAAAGGTTGACATGTGTCCCAAATTAAAATTGAAGAAAAGAACTGGTCAAACCAAATTATGTCATGTATTTTTGTCTTGACTGTTGGATTAAATTAATTATTTTGGTTCAATTAAATATTATTATTTGGCTAAAGTACAAAAAAGCCCAAAAATATGCATAATTTAGTCCAAATGCCAAATAAGGTCCAAATCCAATTAATTGGGTCAAAGGGCTAGGTCTATGGACCAACCAAGCTCAAACCCTTACAAAGAACACCGATCATTAATTACTGTTTAATTAATTACAGTTGTTTTACAGTTAGGTCGAATTACCATTTTACTCATGTAATTACCTCTTGCACCTTAAGTATCAGCAATCCTCTAATGAACAATTCTGTTTATGGTTCAACTAATAAACAAAGTCCCACTCGGGCCAATGAGAGAGTGGGACCTCATTGTTTAAGTTTCAGAGTCAGCAATTAAAGGAATAACTTATTTACTTTCCCTAAAATCGAAAAATAGTGAATTTTATCTTGTGAAGCTATATTTCCAGCTCTTCACTCTTTATCGTCCCCAAAATAGTAGGCATATTGAGTCGAAAGCTAAGGTCACTATCACCCATACAAATCAAAAAACGACCCCCATGAACGGGAGTTCATAACTCACTCAGGATTGAGATTGAGTTATGTGGTTATTATTTGAAATATAAGTTTCTTCAATTAACAGTATTACAAAGAGAGATTATATTTTGTGGTCGAGTCTTATACAGATTCATTGTATAGGATACCCCCATTTACATGTCATCCATGAATGATTTAGATCAAACTGTTTGTAACAGTTACAATATTTTTTAACATTTACAAAGTGAGTCGTATCCATAATGTTACCAGGATAAGGTGTCAAACCTTATCCATATGCTATAGACCTTTTAGGTTATTTCTTGAACATGATTCAATTATATGTCAACCACATACTGTTTAAGTTATATTAAATAACCTCTAATCTTATTTCAAAAAAAAAAAAAAATAGTACTTTATTTATTAATATTTGTTTAAAAGATCTACAGACTACTAGATTTAGGATATGAATTCCAACAAGCGCAACAGCTTTACAACAAAGGATAGACTAATGTGTCACACCCTAAGTTGGCACATGGGTGTTGGATTTGGTGTCCTAAATCTCATATATCTTAGTTCGTAAAAATAAATTTTATTTAATAAAATAAGAGGTATTTTATTAACATTTAGACTACATTAATTCAATATAATAAACTAAGATCTAAGGTTATTTTATGTAACTTAAAACATGTATGTGGTTGATCTACAAATAAATCATGTTTAAGTAATAACCTAAATGGTCTATAGTAAATGGGTAAGGTTGGGTATCTTATCATGGTGATACTACGAATATGGTTCATTTTGTAGTTGTTACAATTGTATTAATATTAATACAATATTAATACACTACGAATTGGAACAACTTTTATTTGGCTTCTCACTTAAGATTATTGAGGATCCTACAATGGAAAAATCAAGGAACTTCACACTCATAATAAGATAGATGAGTGACTCCTCTCATGTTCAATTGGTTTTGATATGAAATCTTATCTAATATGAGATTGACCACTTCATCAAAATTAACGCCAAAATCATAGCGAATGAGAAAATCAATCTAATAATATTCAAGTTAACTAAAGATGGATATAATTGAACTAATTTTTATAATTCAATAATTTAATTGTAACCATCTTCATAATTTAGCAGTGATTGTTTCTGCATTTTAAAGAATATTAATTAGATTGGATTCAATATTAATATCGGATTTTAGTTTTATCTAATTTAATTTTAAAGTAAAATAAATTGGATTATAATTCAAATTAAAAATTATTTTTAATTTGAAAAGAAAGCTGAGAAGGCAAATCAAGGTAGATTTGATTTACTTTTAATAGAAACATGTTTAATGGAAAGTTTTCACTTAACCTGGATACTGGATCCAAACGTCGCTAATCATATTTGCACTTTCTTACAAGAAACTAGTTCCTGGAAGCAACTATCAGAAACTGAAATGACTTTCAAGGTCGGAACATGTGAAGTCATTTCAACAGAAGTAATGGGAGACATCAAGTTATTTTTTTGGAGATTCTTACATTTTACTTGAAAATGTATATTTTGTACCTAAAATGAAAAGAACTTAATCTATGTATCTTGTTTGCTGGAACATATGTATAAAGTCATTTTTGATATAAATGAAGTGTTCATTAGTTCAAAAGGTGTTCAAATGTATAGAGCTAAACATGAAAATAACTTGTATGTGTTAAAACCAATTGAGGCAAAATCTATTTTAAATATAGAGATGTTTAAAATGACAGAAACTCAAAATAAGAAAAGAAAGATTTCTCCTAATGCCTATCTTTGGCACTTGAGATTTTATCACATAAATCTCAATAGGATTGAGAGATTGGTAAAGAATGGTCATCTAAACCAGTTAGAAGATAGATCTTTACCTCCATGTGAATCATGTCTTGAGGGGAAAACGACTAAAAGAACTTTTTCAGAAAAAGGTCTTAGAGTCAAAGAACCTTTAGAACTTATACATTCAGACCTTTGTGGTCTGGTAAATGTTAAAGCTCGGGGAGGATTTGAATATTATGTCAGTTTCATCGATGATTATTCCAGATATGGCTATGTTTACCTAATGCACCATAAGTCTGAAACTTTTAAAAAGTTCAAAGAATTTAAGACTGGGGTTGAGAACTTATTAGGTAAAAGGATAAAAACACTTTAATCAGATCATGATGGTGAATATATGGATTTACAATTCCAAAACTATTTAGTAGAACATGGAATTCAATTCCAACTCACAGCACCTGGTACACCACAACCGAATGGTGTAGCAGAAAGGAGAAATTGAACCTTGTTAGACATGGTTCATTCAATGATAAGTTATGCCTAGTTACCTCAATCCTTTTAGGGGTATGCAGTACAAGATGTTGTACATATACTGAACGTGATTCTTAAAAAAGTGTTTCAAAACACCGTATGAGTTATGAAGAGAACGTAAAGGTAGTTTACGTCATTTCAGAATTTGGGGATGCCTGACACGTGTTGGTGCAAAACCCTAAGAAGTTGGAACGACGTTCAAAGATATGCCTATTTGTAGAATACTCTAAAGAAACAAAAGGTGGTTTATTTTATGATCCTTAGGAAGATAAGGTATTTGTATCGATAAGTGCTACATTCTTGAAAGAGGATCACATAAGAAATTGGTGATAATAAAATAAAATTACTTTTAGGGGGAATGGGGAACGCAATTTATTGTTTGATGCATGTCTTTATGTTATGCGTTTGTACCCATACATCGGAGGTCATACGTTGGAATGGAAAGTATGCGTTCATCTAGTATGCAATGATCATGCATTCCTATCACAAGTTTTCTTGCCTTCTCGCCAAGTATAACGAGAATGCAAGTTTCTCAGGTGATCCGAGGTCGAACATAAGGACTTGTAACTCAATAACGTTTGTGAAGCAATGCGTTTGAGGCGATGAATAAAAGTAAAAAGAAGAAGTTAATGAATTACACACTACTCCTACTCCTAACTAAATAGATTGAGCAATGGAAGACTTGCGATGAGAATTAATAGATATGCAACAACTGTTAACGTATATTAATGTTTATTATCTTAAATCGCTCGAGTAATCCCAGCTCGTCATACTAATGCATCGCACACCTCTCAGTGGTCAGCCGCATGACTATATCACTATAGTGCATGGTTGCGTCGAGCATAAAACCGTGCCTATCTCTAGGAACAATGCATACTTTGCTTTAGTGCATTCCACCTCTTACCTTCTCAGGCAGTTAGATGCGGCTAATTAACTTATAGACAAGCATTGCAACAGCCCATCGACAAGCATTGCTACAGTCTCTCACCAAGCAAAGAGGATTAACTCACTATACTCGCACAACGCACACCTCTCGGTGAGTTGCTACATGTGTCCTATCTCTAGGCTACACGATTGAGTATGCGATCACCCTTGATAAATAAACGATGATAAAGATAAAGAAGATGAGAAAGATGGCATTGAAGGAATTTGGAAATGCATTGATTACAG
Organism: Benincasa hispida; assembly: GCF_009727055.1. NCBI lineage: Eukaryota > Viridiplantae > Streptophyta > Magnoliopsida > Cucurbitales > Cucurbitaceae > Benincasa > Benincasa hispida. The sequence continues at coordinate 14,979,794 of NC_052352.1, read as the reverse complement.
AATGTAAGTATCTTAAGCCTAAAATGTAATACAATATAGAGATCAGAAAGGAAATGTAAGGCTATGCATCAAGGCTGTTGGTGGTGCCATGGATGGATGGTGGAAACGTCTCTCTCGAGCTCTAACTTTGGCAAAAGCTCCGGTCGTCTCTCGGAATGGGTTGTGGAGGTGAAAAATCCTCAAAGAAAATCTCGATCATGCTCTCATCTGTGACCGCAAGCATCTGTCTTAAGGCAGAAGCTAGGATGCCTTGAAATGAAGGTCCAAGGGGCTATTTATAGAGTTTAAACGCTGACAGCAATCATGATTGCGTTATGTCTCACTGCTGCCTTTGTCGCGGTATGGGTAATGTCATATCATCTTATCTTGTTGATACTCCCAAAGTATGCGTTCGAGCTTGATTCAACTGAAGTATCAACGCATTCCACCCATCTTGCGATCACCCTTCTATTTAAGGTTATCACTCCGTGGCTGCAATCTCCAAGTGATGAACGCATTCGATCGATAGTCACAACTTTCATGCGATGGATGCATGCGGTCGATGGCCGTAACTTTCATGCAATGGACGCATGCGGTCGATGGTTGTAACTTCCATGCGATGGACGTATGCGATCACCGCATGCGTTCGTCTATGCGATAGCTCGGCTTCACCGAATGCGATTGTCTTTGCAGTCGCCTGGCTTCAGCGCATGCGTTTGATTTTGCGATTACTTATTTCCAACGCATGCGTTTGATTCCTGCGATAGCTACAAAAATAGACATTTTGAGACGGAATAACGCATAATATTGAGGTTAGCGAGGATTTAGGTTCTGATCGATGCAAAACTCAATTTTTTCACAAATTCTATGTATTATCACCGCATTTTCTACTTATTAGTCCTCATAATTCTAAATAAAAGGCTTACAATAACTGGCATTTCTGCCCGTTATCAGAAATCATCAACCTCGCAGTAAACTAGTATTAGATGAAATGTCCAGAGAATCTACAAATAAATCAATAAGAGTTGTTGATCAAGTTGGTCCTTCAACAAGAGGTTTTACTCCATCACATCCTTCTCATGAGATGGGAATGCCTCAACGTAGTAGGAGGATTGTTCAACAACCTGACCGCTATTGGGTTTAATAGAAACTCAAGTCATCATATCTGACGATGGCTTAGAGGATCCATTGACCTTTAAACGAACAATGGAAGATGTAGATAAAGATCGATGGATAGAAGCCATGGACCTAAAAATGGAGTCAATGTACTTCAATTCTGTTTATGAACTTGTAGATCAACCAGATGGGGTAAAACCTATTGGTTGCATGTGGATCTACAAAAGAAAATGAGACAAACTAGTAAGATGCAAATTGATAAAGCCAAACTTGTGGCAAAAGGTTTTACCCAAAGAGAGGGGGTAGACTATGAAGAAACTTCCATTAGAATACTTTTATTCATTGTTGCTTTCTATAATTATGAAATCTGGCAAATAGATGTCAAGACAACCTTTTTGAATGGTCATCTTGAAGAAAGTATTTACATGCCTCAACCAGAAGGGTACATTGAACAGGGTTAAGAGCAAAAAGTTTGCAAGCTTTATAGATCCATTTATGGATTGAAACGGACATCTCGATCCTGGAATATAAGGTTTGACAGTGCGATAAAATCTCATGGCTTTGAACATAAGGTTGACGAACCTTGTGTTTACAAGAAAATAGTCAATGAGAATGTAGCTTTCTTGGTCCTTTATGTTGATGATATCATGCTCATTAGGAATGAGACAGGTGATAGCTTTAGAAAAGAGCTATTATTCCTAACTTAATTTGGACTCGTTAATAGAGTTTATGTGTTTATTGTATTATTTTGTAGGTCCCGAGCAATCAAGAGGTAAAATTGGCAATTTAGAGCTGAACAGGGTTAATTTGGAGTAAACTGGAGTTGATTTGAGCATCCGGGCTTCAAAGGAGTCAAAAAGACCAAAATGCCCCTACTTTAGCATTGCAACGATTGTTCTATAGGAAGCCTCAATGCTCGCTTGACACTGAAAGGCAGTAGCCTGATGTTCAGAAGAGCATTACAATGCTCTAAGTTAGCAGCAACGCCACCAATGCAACGTTTCTCTAACGCTCGTGGCTTATTTGTCGAGTGTTGCAACGTTGTTTTTTGGCGTTACGACACTACAATTTTTTCTATAAATACCTTCCTTTGTCTTTAAGTCCAAATATGCTAACTTTTAGGGGTTGAGTTGATGGAAGTTGAAGTTAAACTTCATTCTTCTTCCTTTCCCTTCAGAATTTAGTGTCTTTAGATTATTTATTTATTTATTTTTGGGTTGTAATCGATGGATTGGATGTGTATCTCGAATTTGTTTATGAATTAAGGGGTAACTTCTATCTAATTTCCTTTGGGCAAGAGCCCTATGTTTATTTTCTTGAAGGATTTCTAATTAATTTAACTGAATTGTTGTGAACTCTTTTAGATGTTTGATTGAACTTTAATGTGAATTTTCTAAATTGATCTGACAAATCGGTTTATTGAAATTCTTGTTTGCAAAATCGTCATAGCCTATGCCTATATATTGATTGATTTAGTTGCGCATATTAGGATCGCATGTGTAAAATCTAGACTTTTTCTGACCAAACGCATGTATGCCCTAATATAATCTTTTCCAAATAAATCATGTTATAAGATATGACTTTTCTGACTTATAGTATGTCTCGACAATTGAACCATTTTATAATGCAATTCAATTTGTAATGTGTATGTATCCAACTGAGAGAATCGGATGATAAATACTAGAGATTGAACCACATTATCAACACAAGTTCAACTCCACGAAATAGATTTCTCCATAAACACATAAATTGGCAGTACTAGAGATCGAACCATATCCGCGTCAAATCTATATCAACCCAAGTTCAATTCCATAAAACACGTTTTCCTAAAAACTCCGTGCATATTTTCATGTCCAAAAAATGCGACAGGGAAAACTTTGCTTGAGTTGACAAAAGCTAAGAATAAAAATAAAATCGAGTTACTGAACGGTTTTTCAAGTTAAATTACTAGGTTTGTCTAAACCTTTATTATCGTTTTATTTGTTTCTCGTAGCGATACACAGTAGCACTGGCCACTTGGCGCCCACTAATTGGAGGGAGAGCGCAACCCGTTTTCATGACGTTTTAGAAATTGTGACATTTTCGCACTCACCGTACGATAAGGTGGCGCACTGTGATTGGTGGAATGACGGACACAGCAAGACTTAAGATGCAAGTTCGATTAAGGGTAGAATCGTATTTCCGTGCTACCTCGATCGCTTCTTTATTAGGCCATCTTAGCAATATTCTTCCTCAGCGCCATATTACGCGTTGCTCTGAAGCTCGATTTTTCTTGCTGTCTTCATCCCTTTCAATACACCTCTGTGCAGCTCTCAGAGGTAATTCCAATCTCCGGAATCTCGATCTGCTTTGATTGTTTTTGAGTTACAGTTCTTTAGAAAATAGCGATAGATCCATTTCATTCCGTTCTTGTGTTTCTCCCTTTGATTTTATGTCGGAGTAAGTTACTTCTTACACTGTTACCATCGGTTCCTCTGATTATTAAATCGTTTTTTTCAAGAATATCGACGATTTTTACTCCTGTTAAAGGCTTTCTGTTCGATTTCGAACTTTTTAACGTGTTTAGCGGATCTATGGTTCCGATCTGTTCTGTTTGGGGCTTAATTGTTTGCTTCTCATAGATCCTGGTAATGGAATGATGGTTATTTAAAGGTATTGTATGAGCCAACCGGTGCTTCGGATGATCACAATTGCGATCTCACAGTGTCGCATGCATTATATCATTCATTTGCTCACTTTCTTCTCCGTGCAATTAAATGCATGGTATTACTTTCCTGGATTTCTTATGCTTCTTTTTTTTTTTTTTTTTTTTTAAACTGTGGATTTAACCATTTCTTTTTCGAATCAACAGTGTTCTTAAATAATTTCAGCGATTGTTCCCGTTCGTAATCATTGACATTTCTCTTTGAGTATAATACTTTTGCTTTAAAAATGCAGGAACTTCTAAGTTACGAGCAGAAATGGGGCTCACCTTCGCAAAGCTCTTCAGTCGGCTGTTTGCTAAAAAGGAGATGAGAATTCTGATGGTTGGACTTGATGCTGCTGGTAAGACGACCATTCTCTATAAACTCAAGCTTGGAGAGATCGTCACAACTATTCCTACCATCGGTATTATCCCTCCCTTCCTTTCGTTCTTTGTGTGTAATTCTGTTTTTACGCTACTTAATAGATTGTGTAATCATTTTAGAGGAGCTACTAGGCTTAGTATATTTTCATTGATGTGGTTGGATTCCATGACACTTACATTTGAAATTATAATTGATTTTATCTTTATTTGCAGGGTTTAACGTGGAGACTGTGGAATATAAGAACATCAGCTTCACTGTCTGGGATGTCGGTGGTCAGGACAAAGTATGAATTTAGACGTCTATTTTTCATCATTGGTTAGCTGTGTACAAGTTTCTCAGTGCATTTTTCTCTCTAATATAATTTATTCATAAAAAATTGTCGTCTTTGCATAATCAATAAATGAAATTTGTCTTTCCACAGATTCGTCCATTGTGGAGGCACTATTTCCAGAACACTCAAGGTCTTATATTTGTGGTGGACAGTAACGATAGAGACCGTGTGGTTGAGGCGAGGGATGAATTGCATAGAATGCTGAATGAGGTATGATGAATGTCCGGTATCATTCATTAACTTTAATTGTTAGGATCTGTAGATTTCATGGTATACACTCTATCAATAGAGCTATCATGTTTAGTGATAAATATGACATTTTAAACTTTGGTGGATAGATTTGATGATAATTTATTGCATGCCACATGTATGAAATTCGTTTTTTTTTTTTTTCTGTCCGGTGAAAACCAGACAATAATGGTTTATATTTAATTATAGGAGATTGATTGTGCTTCTTTGTGCTTTGTATTTTTTTTTTTCCTCTAATATCCTATGAATAAGGACTTTATAATTCAAATGACTGTGAGTTACTTTGGAAAGTACTTTCATTTCTCAATATTTTGTTCAGAGGTCACAGTTTTCTAATGCCTCTTAGACGACATTGGTTTAGAAGTTAGAACTACGCTTAGTACTTAACAATACATAAACAAGGATTCAGCATGGCTTTGCTATTATCAGTATATATATTGGAGATTTTATGATAAATAGCACTTGAAATTTGTCGGCATTGGATTAAAGATGCTAAAATTTCATGCAATATGGACTACCACCATATTTCCACCCAGGGAGATCATTCCTTTTGTTTCTCCCGATTATTTATTTTACTTGTTTGCTCCTTGATTTGAATTGGACCATTGGTCAATTATTTTATTGGGTTAAGGACATGTATGCTAAGATGGATTTGTGTTTTTTTTAATCACCGACTTCAGGATGAGCTTCGAGATGCAGTATTACTGGTGTTTGCTAACAAACAAGATCTTCCCAATGCAATGAATGCCGCTGAGATTACTGATAAGCTTGGTCTTCACTCTCTTCGGCAGCGCCATTGGTAATCTTTGTGTTCTTCCATCCATTACTCTTTTTGCTTCATGCATATTGTTCTAAAGTCGGATGAACATCTGTGGTGTTTATAGGTATATCCAGAGCACTTGTGCAACCTCCGGGGAAGGGCTTTATGAGGGATTAGATTGGCTCTCAAACAACATTGCTAACAAGGTACGTGCCCCCTTTTCCTTGGGTACTCGACCTTAATTTATATTTAGTTCACGTAAAGTTTTATATAATTGGTTTATTTTCGAGCTGCTTTTAAATATAGAAAAATAAATAAAAATATTTACAAAATATAACAAAATTTTAGTCTATCATTGTCTATCAGCATCTATCATTGATAATTCGAAAATTTTGCTATATTTTGTAAATATTTTCAAGAGTTTCACTATTTGAAATAATTTTTCTTTTCTTTAAATTTCATGTATTTATTTTAGATTTTATTATCAAAATCTCGTAACTCTTTCCTTTTTCAATATTTACTTGAGAATAAAAAAAAAATCATACCAGTAATAGAAGGGAGATTGAGTGTTCGAGGACTAGAGGAGAATATTTTTTAAGAGAATTTCAAAAGCTTTTTAGAATTAAGGTTAAATTGCAAAAATAATAATAAATAAAAAGGTTAAATCGCGAGTATAGGTTCTGAATTTTTACATTTGTGTCTGACCAGGCCGTGAACCTTAAAGAGTATATACTAGATTCCTTAACCGTAAAGAGTATTATCTAATTGGTGCTTGAACTTTTTAATTTTGTGGGATATCTTAACTTTTTCAAATTAACAAAGATTGAATTTTGTGTCTAATAAAACATTTAATTTTGTGTCCAATAGATTTGTGAATTTTAAAAAATATCGAATAGGTAAAATACTGGTTAGACTCAAAACTGAAAGCAGAAAAGTTTATTAGGTACATATTCAAAAGTGAAATTTATTAGGCACATAATCAAGAGTGAAAATTTAGTAGATACTTTTTAGAGTTCAAAGACTCAAAAGTTCATGGATTGAAGAATAAAGAAAAAATTATAATCGGAGTGGGTTTCAAGTATTTATTGAAATGCAGGTGTGGCCTTCCGAGAGTGTAGTGTTACCTACAATTTTGTATTCAACTATATTTCAAAATAATAATGAATATTTAGATCATAAAAGTCAAAATCGAATTTATATTTCTCATTGAAGAATCATGGACAAAAATTGGTTAAAAGTTGAACACTGTTACAACTTTTTATCTTACTGTTTCATCGAATGGACTAAATAATACTCTATTGGTGCATTATATAGAGCACTAAAAAAGTTATGACTTGCGATTAATTTGATATTCTGTGTGTTGATGAACATTGACATACTGTATGGAATGTTGTGTGTAATGCAGGCATAAAGCTGTTAAAAGAGTTGTCTTGTAGACTGGCAATCCTGGATGCAGGGGTGAATGTTATCTATTTTTTCTTGTTTTTTGGGGAATAGTTATGCCTTTTCTTTAGGGATTGATCTTTCGCAGTATATGGGGTCATATTGTAATGGTCGTTTGTGTACTCACCTGGGCTCATGTGTGTTTAATGAGATGTAATACAAACTTTAACCCCCTCACTTCCTCATCTGAAATTTGTTTTACTTCACATTCTTTTGACAAGTATCTATCTCATCTTGGCTTGAAGTGCCCACAATTAGTTCTTACCAAAAGATCCCTCAAAATTATCAGTTTCGTTTCCATTCAATACTAAGTTTATACTTACAAATCCATTGGATCAAAACCATTTTTGTAACATTCATCGTCCACAAACCTACCATCTTCAAACAGAAGAGGGGCAACTTCTTTAAGTCTTTGTGGTCTTCGATCATTCCCCTCTATCGCTGAAATAATCATTTTCTTTATGGTTTCTTCAACAATTCCCCCTTCTGACTGGTGAGTTTGCAAGCCAAGAATTGAAAGGCATTCGTTTTTGAAATCCATGTCATTGGAGTATAAAACCAGGCCAGCAACCGCTTTGGCAAGATCAGGGGCAAACTTACTGATCTGAAGATGAACATGAAAGCAAGTTTATGAAGCTGCACCTAATTCCTACGAGAAGCCTACTAGACAGTTTTCATGAATAACATGCAAGGACCTGATCATGAATACCTAATTTTAAGAAAGCAAGCTCCTATCCTTTTTGAATCAAAACACTTTTCCTAGTGCATGGTCGGCCATTTGTATGATAAAGCGAGTGCAAATTACTTGCCGAACTTGATGTCTTTTTTTAATAAAATAATGCCATTGAGATTTTGAAAACAGGTAACACGTGCAAAAGGATTGTCAAGTATCCGTTGCATTTCCGAGATAACTTGTCGTAATAAAATCAATTTGAAAGTTGAACGTGTAATAAAATCAATTTTTTAAAAAAACATCTACTCAATGATTAATTTAGTCTGTGCACTCCTGACAGTGAAATAGAGATCTACCTTGAGGGTATCGGCACTGAGAAGAAATCCCGTATATTTATTCTTGAAGTCGTCCAGTGCAAGTTGAACTGCTTTTCTTATGAGTTTTTTATCATACCGAGTCTGCTGCACCATTGGCGTGGCTTCCGCCACAATCTAAGGCGGAAAACGGATTTTAGACCATATAAAATAACGATCAAAATGATCGTTCAATTTTTCCTTTTTTCGGAAGAAAAAAAATAATCGTTCATTATTAAACCCTTAAACATAAGACTTAATGAATAATACCTTATGATAGCAGTGGACAACGATATGAATATGAAAAGAGAAGGGCATGTCTCCCCACTTTAATAGTGCATGGCTGCTTTGATTGATAGCACATTCCAAAGTCAATCCATAACGTTTCCAGTCGATGCCTGTTAATGCCTTCAGAAATGCCTCAGTGATCGAACAAGGCACAAAATCTTTAAAACAGAGAACCTACGTAATCATGTGCAATAATCAAAGTTAGGCCAGAGTTGTAATCATCAAAGAAGAAACTTCCTCATATTTCGTAATTGGAAAACTTGCATGGTACTTTCAAGGAAGGGATGTAATAGATTAAACAACCTTTGTATCAGAGCATCCTCCCCCAAAGCAATTATTGGTCGGATTTGATATTTCACTAATCACAACCGCTGCCTCCACTACCAGTTTGGTAATTTTATGCTTCTCTTCACAAACCATTCCACCACCACTCCTCAGATCATCCCTAAAGTTCGATATTTGGAACGAAAAAAAAAAAAACACACAAACAAAGCACATCTTAGGGGGAGTTCAGCAGCTTTTTTTTTCTTTTTTTTTTTTTAACAACTAAATTATTTGAACTGTGAGTGCGGAGTTGAGGTAAGTTTCCCTAAACCTAGCAAAAATGTAGAACAAAGTATGTCGTATCTCATCAGGAAATTATTTATTCTCTTTATAAGCACCTAAAACCAGTTTAGTCTAACAATGAGTTGGTGTAAATTGAAGTGACAAACTCACCTGTTAGGGAAACAAGAGTCACACGTCGAACTAGATCCATGCCTTAATACATAATCCTCAAGGCCCAATTTCAAATGATCAAGGGTGGAGGCTGTAAAAGAGGAACTAGAGGACAAGTTTTCCAGGAAAACAGCATCATTACGTGACCCTGGGATATCCTGGCCGTCGGCCACAACTTCCATTGCAATATTCTTGTGAAATTCAAAAAGCTTATGAGTTCCTTTAGTGCTAGACCATCGCCATAGAAAAGTAAGGTAATTTGAAATATATATTCATGTAGATCATTTATTCCCTATAGTTCAGGTTTCTGCATGCATCTTTCTTGTACATGATACATTCATCTGTTATTTCTAACATGATACCTTCCCAAGTCATGCATAACTAGTATATAACAATATGAGAGAGACTATATTGACAAAATCAGTCCTAATTAGAAATACGTGGATCAAAAGCCAGATAAAGAGGACAATAAAATGCAGTTCCTTTGCAGAGTTCTACTGAAATTTGTTTTCAGCATATAATATTTGAAATGTGAACTTACTGGGATGTTTAGAATGAGAATCTGCAAAATAAAGCGGGACACGCTCAGGTAAGATATGGCTATAATTCAATAAAGAAAAACACCTTAAGAAATATAAATTCCACAATTGATTTGAAACACCAATCGTGTTGATTTGAGATATAAAGCTGCTCAATATCACTAGTATAAGAAATCATAAAAAGTTGAGAATTCAAAACAAAATTCGAAGTCTACTATAATGACGGAAGAAGCTACCAAAACATGAATTTATTCTGTATGGGCTTTCAAAAGATCTACACTAACGACTAATTAGGCTCGTCTCAAGCAAGTTAATAATAGAATTGATCTCCTTGCTTCGGTCTTTTGAAATTTTATCTCCAAAATGAGAGTCGAGATTGCGTCGCATGTTTTGAGAATATAGCAAAGTATCCTAAGATCCTCACAAACTTCACTTTCACTTTCTATCTCATTGAACCCACCGCGCTGTTTTTAATGCTTAAAAGAAAGCCAAAAAAAAAAAAAAAAAAACAGTTCATTTCCATTTTATTGGTTTGACTGCATACGAATGCCTTTACAGCTATCCTTAAGAACTATGAGTAACGGCTGGCCATCAAATGGTTTGAGTAATGGTCACAGTTACAGTCCATGATAGGAAGAGTGCAAGTAGTTCATAATTACCCTTGACTCCAATCTTGATATTTCGTCTGAGAACTGATTCATATTGTTTTGTATAAAAGAGCCTTTCAATCTAATTGCAACCGGGCAGTGCTCCAAATGGAAGCATTGTGCATATTGACTTGTTCATTTTGTGCAAACAGTAACTAAAACCGTAGTATTCCAGCGAAGGTAACAAGGAAGAGAAGACTTGAAAAATATTAAAGCGGTATAGCAGGCATACCGCAAAAAAAATAGTTAAGATCCAATCAAATGCTTTCCTAAGATAGCAATCAGTAATAGGTTCAGCAATAAAGAAGAAAGAGACCTGATGAAAGAAGCAGTTGATCTCCGCCAGCAAAACATCAACACTTTCAGAAACAGACAAACACACTTCGGTTCCACTAATTAATTTATTCAAAAAGGTCGGATTACTGCCTAATCCAAATAAAAATAAAGAGAAGTGACCAAAAAGTTAAAACGGTTACATACCTGAATTTCACACCATGCTTAATATTTGAAGGTAGCCAAATTGGCTTCCTGGTAGTGACATTCTCTTTCAGATTCAACTGATAGCAACTTATCTCGGTGTCAAGAATATCTGTAATCTCTACAGGGCCGTTAGTATATGTACAATAAGCACAAAATTTTAATAGAGTACAACTTTATGGAGCAAAGCAACTCAAAATGTATAACAATATGCTAGAAGTGCTGGCAAATTGTCGATAAATCAATTTTTTTATCCATCAATTTAGAATTCCATCTTGTTTTCTTTATCATCCGTTGACACTAAACTTATCCTGCACCTATGCTGCTGTGCACTTAGGAAGTGAAATAGAAATTCCACATACAGTAAAAAAGTACAGAAAGTGTTGATGAATGATTAGGAAGTGATATAGAAATTCCGTATACAGTAAAACAGTACAGAAAGTGTTGATATATGATTAGGAAGGGATCGCTAATTCTAGGATATAGCTATTGACTATTCCTTGGAGGTGTTGATGCAGATGTTAATTTCATTCTTCCCCGGGCCATTAACTAAAACTATAGTAATTTTGAGAAAATGGAACTTACCGGTAGTTTTCACATAAACAATTCCGTCTGCATAAAACACCGGAAATGTATTAATCCACCTAATGCAGAGTATTTAAATGATTTTTCGACATGAAGATAGATATATATATATAACCGAGATAACTACAGCAAACAAATAAAAAATTGATGAAGTATGGTTTGCTCAATGCAGCTTTTTGAGAGGACGATGGTTGGACTCGCTGTTTGTGAAAAGCCTCAGATTAGCCTATTTGACTAAGGAGAAAATATAAGGAATTGTTTGTTAAACAATGTATGCACGCGTTGCCTTATAGGTAGGAAGGCAGCTAACGGTAAGAGAAGTTACGCATACTCAGGAAAACAATAAGATGTCTACTGCTATCGATGAGCTACTGCACTGAATATAACGCAGGCTAAGAAATCAATAAAACAATAACGCGAATGATAGTTAAATAATGTAGAGGTATTAATCAAAGCATTTTACTATTCATCAAGCGCTGCCAGAGTGGTTGAGGAGCAGAGTCAATTACTCACCCCACGTTTCGGCAAGGATACCTTCAACGGGGCACTTCAAATCTTGAAACTCCTGTATGCAGCTTCCAAGGCCGGTATCTGAAACTACATTAAAGGGAGGGGGAAAAAAAAAAACAAGAATATTACTCTGTTTCGAAGTTTTCATTTGTAATTTTTCAAGCTTTGGTGCTTCATTCAAACTCGTTGAAACGAACGTGACGGACTGATAACAGAGTCGTAAAAATGTGTGATAAACCAATTGAAAAGGACTAAAAATTAGACTCATCAAGCAGACATTGTTTTGATCACTTACTAGAAATACAAACAAGTGGAGGATCGGAAGCGGGAGAGCGTTGCAGAAGAACTGAGAGTCTGCAAAGTCGTTCGGAACATATGCATCTCCGTATTGCCGAAGAAATTAGCTGCACTAAGCAAGCTCAGGACGAGGCTTCTTTAAAATCTCTCTCATGCTTTGAGTCTCAGAGCAGAAAAAAGGAAGAAGAAGAAGATAAAAAGGTTCGGAACTTACATGTAGGTAGAGTTCTTGAAGAGAAGCAAATTCCATGATTGCAGCTTTGAGAGAATACTAAAACCAACTCCCGCGCTCCCGCAAATAAAACTTGCACCACTGCTTCCAATTCAAATCTCAGTTTTATCTGATTCAAGTTGGGCCCGGCCTACGAACAAAAATTTCATAACGAGGGCCCAATCCACTTTGATGTTTGCTGATTTCTTTTTTGTTGAAAAAAATACTTTAAAATACGTATAATAAAGTTTTCATACCTTTTTCTAAATAACTTAATTTATTTTTTATTTATATGATGAGAATGAAATGCACAAAAATGATTGAGATATTGCTCTATTTTTTATTAATAATTTTGTTGTTTTTTTTTTTTTAGAGAGAGCCAGTCCTATATTTCAGATTCACCCTCTTGCAAAAACAACTTTTATTTATTTTTTTAACAAAGAAATTGGGACCGTGAACCGTGAAGATAATATTAGAAATGATTTCAAAATAATGTTTTATTTAATTTGTTATCCCATGTGATTTAACTTTTAAGATTACTCGAAATTTGTTCTAATTTCTTAGTGCATAATAATCTCCTAACATTTACTGACTAAATATTTTGTATTAATATAGGATGCCAATTCTTTGGAGGGAAACCATAAATGTTCGTTCAGATATGAAAGAAAAGAAATTAGTCATTCGCTGGAAATGTGCAAGTTCATGTACCAACAAATCAAACAAAAAGGCTTTATCATTTGCTATGAAAGTTGTGTCAATAGAGACGTCTGGGTAATCTCCTTTGTGATTAATAGCTGGAAAAAAAAAGGGCAGAATGAGCAATCAGCGTGTAGTACATACTATGTGCTTTGAAGGGGGTTATTCATTTGGCCGCAGGGAGCCTCCTTGTTCCATGACATTGCTTCGCATTTCTCCTACGCATTGCCCATCTTTCTTTAATATCAAGAACGCTATCTAATAAGTTGCTACCACACATTCCCTGAGAAATTTCAAGCTCCTTGTTCGAAACCTCACCTTTCACATCTCCCCTTATCCTTTCGGCCTCAGCAAGCAGATCAAGAATGAGCATCTCGGTGGTCCTTGTGGTAATTCCACGTAGATACCAGGAGATGGGCGGTGGTGGAACAATAGCTGGCTGAATCAGCTGTTCCAGGCTCACCCTTGACCCTATTCTTCCTTTGCCCTCTGTGCAAGCATGATAATCTCCCAAGTTCTTTGGTTTTACTGGGAAGCACATTCTTTCATCAACAAATAGAGGCTCCACTCTCCAGCACCCTTCAAATCTCTTCATAAATCCAGCCTTCAGTTGCTTGAATTTCATCTAACAACATTGAATTCATTGTCAACTAAGTCACACCAAGATATGACCATAAAGTAGTATTCCTGTTCGTGTATCCATGCGTTGGATAATATTTTCAAGTTGGAGCATTAATATCACATATTGAACTAGCAAATGTTCCAATAAAAGATCTCCCGAAAGTGAATAGACATGTGATTTCATACATACTACGAAATCGAGAATCTGCTTTCTTCCTATAAAATGTCCTAGAAGAAGAAAGTGAAGTGCTTACTGAGTGATCTGCTCTGTTTTGATCTACTAGAACATGGACTGAAATGGTCCCAGACCACCAAAGAAATCTCCACAAAGCTGCTTGCTCCAGCTCAACCACTTGCCTCAAACCTTCATCGATCAGAACCCGTCTGGAAATTACCTCCTGAAATGGACATTAATCTTCTAAACTCAGCAGATGATACAGTTACAGCAAGATGCAGAACGGTAGCTGAGTATATATATATCGGCTCTTGTCGAAATAGACAAAAACGAGAATAGTTCTGTGAAATTCCAAAATAGCTTTTGTGATTTTGTATAGCATGGACGTTCTGTTGGAGTGTTCATCAAAAGATACCTCTTAGCCTATAGCTTGTATTTCTTCTAGTAATGTAGTCTTAAATTTATACGAAATTTGAATATTTCATGAAGACAATTTCATAAATCAAATTAATTGAGATAAACAAACGACACAAATGTGATATCTTTTTTAAAAGACAATGTGGTAAACTAGCATCTCTTTTAGGTAAGTTTACAAACCACAACATCGTCCGAACTGTTTTTTGTATTTACTTATTTTCCCCAACCAATAGTAAAATTCAACATGACAGAGAAGAAATACCTCAGCGCTATAGTTAAGCAGATAGATTTAGGACATGGAGCCATTCCACGATATCAGTGGTCTGGTTATTGCAACAGAGGAATAACAATTACACTCATCAAGCAGACATTGTTTTGATGTGTATTAAAAAAAGATGGTATAAATAGTTGATTCTGACAATCAATAAACATTGAATGAAATGAGTGTGACTAATAGCCAGGAGCGAAAAGCGTGGAATTGAAATAAAAAGAAATCACTTACTTTAATATTCTTGAAGACTCTCTTGTTATCAGGGTCTGTCACAATATTATAGACAGCGTCTGGTGGCAAACCAACATCAACTTTTACATTGAGTCTGCTAAGGGTATCTTTTGGTACACTGACCTGTAAAGAGTCCCATCTAAACTCAACCAGCCTCGGTATATTTCTCTTGTGAGAAATAGCTTATACTGGCACCTAATATATTTCTTACTAACCAGTAACCACCACTTACAATGAATCTTCGAGCTAAGTTTTCAAAAGTATTTATGAGCCACTGCTGCGAAATGCGTACATTTAACTTAATTCTCAAAAAGCCTAAATGCAGAAACCATGTGCTTATTCACCATTAAACTCTTGGAAAAACTTTGTTTTACGTCTTCCATCAATATTCAAAAATCAAAATCTATAATTTAAAATAAATCAGACATCTTTTTTCATCTTTAGCTAAAAAGCTATATCAATAGCTTAGAAAATCAAAGCAGAAATTTAAGTGCAACATACTTCATCCTTACTGAATCAAATGTAAAAATAAAGATGAAAGGCGCCAGGGTTTATTTTTGAAAGTGTGACCGAAAGGATGAGACTTACAGAGTTACAGGAAGAAAACATGGCTATGTCCTGGTCAATTTAATGAAATCCTAACTAAAGCAGATTGAGGACTTAAAAGAGTAAAATTCATCCCCTTCCCCATGTCAATTATAGATTTCACCACACAAACATTTGATTGACAGTGCAATTCATGAATTGAGGGGGAAGACAGAAAGTTATAAACAGGAAAATTAATTTTCTGATTTCTTAAATCATTAATTGACCCAAAAGCTTAAGCTAATGAGGGAATGCGAATTTAATTATATATCACTTAACATTCCCCCTCACTTGTGGGCTTGAAATATGAAGCAGAGCCAAACAAGTGAAAATTAATATTAAATAGGAAAGAAACAACAATGCAGGGGCTTGGACCCATGACATCTTAAAGCAATATTCTCTGATACCATCTTAAATCCCCAATTAACCCAAAAACTTAAGCTAATGGGTGAAGGCGAATTTAATTATATATCACTTAACATGGTTCAATGAACATCATGTCTAGAATGGAAAGCATGCCCTTCTATCTTGATATTGCGCACCTTTATTTGCGGAGGTTTATCGGTCCATGAAGGGTTGTCTCTCCAGGCCTGCAGTTGCTTCTCCACGTCAAGCTCCCAGGATGTAGAAGATCCCTTCTCCCCTTTTCCTTTCGTGAAAGGGCTCATTGTCATTGATGTTAACTTCTGACCATCATTTGCCAATCTCTTAAGCTGAGGCTGCAACCAAAAATAAATAAATAAATAAAATGATAACCGAGCCGGAAAGAGAGAAATTTCAACAATAGATTTGGTAATGAATTGCCTTTTGTTTTCAGGTCAACTAGTAGTATGTAAAAATAAAAATTAGTTCAGTCTAAAATTTCCAGATTTCGTGATGGTAAAATGTTCGTTTTCTCTCCATTTATTTCTGTCCAACAGACATTTAAAAAAAATCGTTCTAAATTTCTTATACTTCTTTGCAATAATTATAATATCTTATAAAAGATGCGATGACTAACCTTGAGAGAATTTTGAAGTTTCTGGGAAAGCTGCGCAAGAAAATTAGAAATTACAGGATTTGATGCCTCGAGAACATCATTCCGCTCATTCATGGAAACTTCTATACTTGTTTTCGTCATCACTAGCTCTCCAGTAAGATCCTGGAGCACAACTGATTTCAGATCAATTTGGTTTCCTGCTGTCACCCTCTGGAATTCTTTCAGCGTCAAATATACTTCATAAATACATGCCTCTCAGCATACTAGACTAAAGTTTCTCATGGATTTCGAGATTCCCAGACTTCCGGAAGAGGAGACCTCAGTTTTGGTGGTGCAAAATTTGATTCTAAATTACAGATAAAAGACAGGTCGAGATTCAGGTAAGCCAAGTAAGAATGAGAGGTAAGAACTGGCCAGAATATTAGCGCATCCGACTCAGCTAAAAACGATGTGAAAGCGGGAGAACAAAAGTCCACGATGATGAAGACTCCGTCAAGTGCACAAAGAAGGGACGAGAAAACAAAAGGGAAATAAAGGAATCCACTCGTTAATATGAGGAAACACGTAATAACCGAATTGGAAAGGGAAGGTCATCGGTAAATTGTCAGAAATTGTCAAGATCTCGGTGTTTAATCAGTTTCACAATGTTCAAAACAATAGAGGTGGTCGATTTTTTACCTAAATTTTGGTAGTTAATCTCTTCTAAGATGAATCCAAAATAATTAGTTTAACACATTTTCAAAAAGCATATTAGTTTTAGGAAGTAAGAGTGCTCTTTATGGTTATTTTCTGAGCTATTGTATCTTACGCTTGTGGTGGGGGAGAATACTAGAAGGAACAAGGATGTTTCGTGCCTGACTCTGATAATTACCGTTTTTAAATTATAGTCACCGGTCAAATAAGAATTAAGAACAATCTGGACCCGAAAACGTGGTTAGCTTGGACACATCTTATCTACACTTTTATTTGAATTTTCAAAAATAGAAAAATAAAGAAACTACTCATACAAAATAACAAAATAATAGTGTCCATCGGATAGAAGTCTTGATTCTTTTCCTATTTCTATGAATAGTTTTGACATTTTTTTTTATACGTAAAAATTTTCTTTTATTTAATTTTTAATCTCTCACATTCCCCAAATTCTCTCCAATTATTTAAAAAAAACATTATTATTTATTATCTATTCTATTAACATTTGCCTGTAATTAATAACTGAGTGAAAAATATACCACCCATTACTTGAATAGAACTTTGAGGTTGAAGATACATCAAGAAAATTTTATATAAAATTTGACATTTAACATCATGTCGTAAAAATAAATAAATTAAAAAAAAAATTAGATGTATCCAAGAAACACTTATCTTTATACATTTCACTAAATAAATTATTCTTATTTATTTTTAAAAATATTTTATTATTTTTTGGTATAAATGATGGGAGAGTCTTAACCCATAAAGTAGTTATGTCACTCTACTCACAAAAAGTTCTAACAAATAAAAAAATATATACTTTAGAAACTAATTATACGAACTCAACCATGAAAACCAAATATGTAGCCAAGTTCAAATTTTTCAATCATTCAAGATCTCGGATTGCAGAATAATATAAAAACATAGCACACCTAAAAACCACAAGATAAAATGCTTAAGAGAGGTACCAGTGTCATAAACCTGCTAGGCATTTTTGCTGAACTAAGAAAGCTAGTAGTAATACAAATGTTCTAAGATTCAAACCTCAATACATTCTGGTGGATGATACAATTACTCGCCATGTTGTAAAATGACGCACCAAAAAGGAAAGGAAAAAAAAATCTTGAATGTAACGCGACTGGCAAAAAGACCAGGTATAGTATCTTATAATTGTAAATTCCCACACATAAAGTACTACACTGTACGAGATCTACTTGTCCATCGGGCGAAAAGATCTTTGGAGTTTACCTCCACCATCTACAACATAAACCAGTTCAAATCATAGATAAATTATAAAGGCTTTATGCTCTTTACCCACGTGTGGGTGTTACTTTTGATTCAACGACCATATATCCCATGACGCTTAAAAAACTCTCTCAATCCATAGGCACTGGGGTCATAGTTGAACTGGACAAATGAAAACAAAACAAAACAAATCAATGAAACAGAAACATAGGCCAGTATACAGGGTCCCATTTACTATTAGAAGCTTAGCTTTCTGCATTCAGAACTTAAAAGATTCCGGGCAGAGGAAACTTCGTTAGCTCGAGTCAAAGCCAATCATTTTAAAATACCATATGTTCAATGGTAACTTAAGTTAACAGATTCGGGCGAAAAACCTAAAAATTTTAAAAGGACATCTAAATCGAATGTTATGTTCTTTACACAAACTTCTTTTAATGTTGCTGGGATGGGATGGGATGGAAGAAGGGAAAATGTTCTGGAGAATTGAGAATGAAAGATGACCATATGTGAAAGCATCGGCAATGAGAAATGAATTGATAAATTGACTATAATTAGGTTAACAAAGCTTGAAAACTTACGGGTAAAACCTTCACCGAGTACTTCGTAACGTTAGAATCAGACATCTTTCCCTGGTTAGATGCCTGCACAGAAATTATTGACTTCAAATCATTAATAAATGGACTGAGAATGATAAAAAAAAGTTGACCATATGTTCTTCTAACATATAGATCAGTAACCTTTTACGGTAATTGGATCGAAAGCCCCACCAATATTTTTCCAACGTTTACCAATATTGATAAGCATTTGATTGTTGTTTGCAATACAATGTTTTTTCTATTGTAATGTAAAAAGGGTACAAATGCATCTTCTATATAAAAAACTGTCAATATGTCCTTGAGTATAAAAGGTAATGTTCACTAATGTTCCCCTACCTGTTTCCCTGTGCTTTATGAAATGCAAGCACAATAATGTTGGATTAAAGCCACTTGTTCCATTCTGAATATAAACACGAAAAAGAAGTTCTACAGAAGCCACAAGCCACCAACCCAGCACGAATTACTTCATTACTTTTACCAAACACAAAAAAGAAAAAAAAACACACAAATAAACAAACAAACAAAAAAGTTTCCTTGACACTTCGGACAAAACAAAATGTGAAAAAAAAATAATAAATAAATAAATCTTCACTGCCTTACACAATAAAAAAGAATAAAATCAGAAACGATGACAATTAGCAGCCTCAAACCTAAGTAATTCAGAGATACGTCTGTTTAAAAGCAAAATAATCATAAATCAACCATCAAGGCAAAAAAGAATAATGACCGCCTACATCATCACATTTTACCCTTTTCGCCTCAGCTCCTTACATTATCACATTTTACGGCCAACCAATGTTCAAGTTAA
The DNA here is from genome assembly GCF_009727055.1 of Benincasa hispida. Lineage (NCBI taxonomy): Eukaryota > Viridiplantae > Streptophyta > Magnoliopsida > Cucurbitales > Cucurbitaceae > Benincasa > Benincasa hispida. Next base: position 14,960,237 of record NC_052352.1, on the reverse strand, counting down.
ATTGTATACAGCATTGACAAAAGCAAACACAACATAACTGAAGACGTAAGAGCTTATTTTCCCAGAAATCAAGAATTGGTAACAAAATCATGTACTGGAAATCAAACCAAGACAAAACACAATCGGACCGCAATCCTACTTGTTGTGGGCTATGAAACATCTCGATAAATGGATATTCCTTCCTCTGCCGTGAAATGCAGAAACCAGGATACTTTGGGCACTCAACCTGGCATTTAATCATGAGATCGAAGTCACAAGAAAGTAAATACAAAAATGCAGCGGCTTATTATGATATTGTCCATTGGCCGAACTAATGACTACGGCCATGGATCACAGAAGCACAATGATAAACGGACTTGTTACAATGGAACCAAGAAAACAACCTTTGGAATATGAAAATGATTCCTTAAAGGAGACCAAGGAATTTATATGGTTATCTTCTTGTACTGAGAAAGGCTTACGGTTGTCAAATAAACCATTCAAAAGAAAATTCTATTCTTAAAGCAGAAGTTTGGTGAAAAGCATTTGGATAAAAATCTTTTTTCTCTTTTACAAGTACAACAACTTTCATTGAGAAGAAATGAAAGAATACACGAGCCTACAAAAATAAGCCCACAATCCCTCTATAAGAAGGGACTCCAACTATACAAAATCAAGTTCATAAGGTAATTATAAAAAAACCTTAGAAATTGAAGCCCAATGAAAGACGTGAAAATGAATAAGAGACCACGTATCTCTAGCATCCCTCTCAACTCCCCTAAACACCCTTCTATTCCTCTCATCCCACAAAACCCAAATAATAGCATAAACACTAGCTGGCTAGAGAAAACGGCCTCTCTCCCTAAACAGCGGATTGAGGATGGACTCCTCGATCATATCTCTAGCATCTCTTTGACGAGCACACATCATACCAAATGTTTGGAAAAAAGAATCCCAAACAAAGCTCGCAAAATCATAGTGCCAAAAAATATGGGTCAAGTCTTCCTCTGCCTTCCTGCAAAGAATGCAACAAAAAAGGCCAATCAACAACGGCATTTTCCTAACAAGTCTATCCAACATACTAATACGGCCATGAAGAACCTGCCAAGTAAAGAATCTCACCTTTTTAGAAATCTTAATCCTCCACAACGACGAGAAGATAGACTCACCCGGGGTAACCAAACAGTGAAAAAAGGATTTACACGAGAACCCTTCCAAAGGATTAGGTCTCCAGACTCTCACATCTAGAGAAAGGAAGGCAACCACATCCATCGTTTCCCTATCGGACAAAGCACAACGGAACTCGAAGGAGAAAGAGCAAGAGCTCCCTATCCAAACAAGAAAATCTGTCACAAAATGATTATTAAGAGAAGACAAATGATGCAACCAGGGTAAAGAACCACAAAAAGGTCTCTCCCCCACCCAATGATCTTCCCAGAAATACATCTCTCTCCCATCCTCTATCACACAACGGACCAAAAGAACAAATGCAGGGAGCTCTTTCACAATATCTTTGCAAAGATTTCGATAAGTGCCATTAATCCCTTTAACCAACCACTCAAAAGGATGAAAGCCATGTTTACTAGCAATAACTCTAGAGGAAAAGCGCCATAACCATTTGGCTAAAAGGGCTTTGTTTCGAGTCCTAAGGTTCCTAATATCACGACCCCCCAAAGACACCGGTTTCTCGATGATCTCCCATTTAATAAGATGTGAGTCGATACCTTTCCCTTCATCAGCCACTTCCCAGAGGAAGTCCCGCATCAACCTCTCCAAACAATTACACACCTCCCCTGGAGCTCTAAAGAGAGAGAATAAATAAACCGGAGTGACACTCAAGACGGACTTCATGAGAGTAAGACAGTCTGCTTTAGAAAAGAAACTCTTTTTCCAAGAAGCCAACCTATTTCAAACTTTGTCAATCACTGGGTCCCCTTAACAAAACACATTTCGGACTATTCCCAAGGGGGAGACCAAGGTAAAAAAAAAGGGAAGGCTTCCCACCTCACATTCAATCAACTCAGCCCACCTTTTAATCTTTTCATCCTTGCTATCCATACCCATGACACAAAACTTACCCCTATTTATCTTCAGGCTCAACATCTCCTCAATGAACGGAAGAACGTGATTCAACATTGAAAAGGAATTAACACTTCCCAAGCAGAAGAAAATGGTGTCATCCAAGATGGGAGAGGGGAACCCTATCATTTCCCACCTCAAAGGGCTCAATTAGGCTACCTTCAACACACTTAGTCACTAATCTGCCAAGCACATCCACAACAAGGAGGAAGAGAAAAGAGGAGAGTGGGTCTCCCTGCCTCAGACCTTTTAAAAGATCATTTTCTTTCAAATGTGTTCTCACAAGTGATTTGTTTTTAAGAAAATATGAATTTTTGATTCATTCTAAAATCACAAATTTGCGCAGGGTGATTCCAATATGCACAGTAACATTAACAAGTCATTTTGTCATAATTTTCGGAAAACATTATTTAAAAAAAGAACAAAAAACAAAAAAATAAAAACAGTGTGAAGATGGAGGATCCATTTAGAGAAACGGAGTTTGAGACATACCACCAGACACAAGCATGCTCTAGAGACATGACAGACAAGAAAAATGGAGTACGAGTTTGTTTTTATTACTATTTTAATCTCTGAAATAAAACAAAATAAATAAGTGGAGGTAAGAAACCAATGCAAATGACCAAAAATGTGATTAAAATAATTATAAAAATTAGAATAAAACAACAAAACATTATGAGAGTTTTATAGCTAAATTAAACTTAAAAAAAATGAAAATGAAAAAAGATGAGAAAAGGAAAACTTCAATAAATTATGACAGGTCAGATACTCCTATCACAAGAAAATGACTTACACGCATAAATTTAATGTTCGGATAAAACTCAACCGCAGCTTCCTCCAATACCTTGTCAAGATGCTTTGTGTAGTTACCTCTATAGCATTAAATATGAGCAGTCAAAACTAGAGAGTCAAAACTAGAGAACGAAGGTTAAAGATAATACGGACAATATTCATGTACCTGACCGTAAAAGCAACAACGACTGGATAGCCTTCATGAAGGAGTTGGACAAACTCACGTTCAGATGTAAAATGTATGACCCTGGAAGGCCCAAGATCTTTTGGGAAACCAGTATAATACCTGTAACATGTACAGGGATGTGGAATAAGCAAAATTGTGGGTTTGGGGGTGAGGGGAGTGGGGAAGGGGCAGACCACAAAGAGTCAAAAATCACAAAAGTAGAATGCAGTGAGGAAGGAAACTTGATCCTAAACGTGCACCTTTGACCATTATATTGCCTAAAACCACTCAGAAAATTGCACTCTCGCCTAAAATTAACAAAAATGCTCTTCATTGAACATATGGGCATGGAACTTCCAAACATCGTCATCCAACAGAAACTAATAGATGAAGTGATCCAAACTTAACATTAATAACTATAAGAGAACGAGGAACTTCACAATTTGACAAATCAAATAGAATAAAGTGACTGTTGCTGGAAAACAAAAACCAGTGTATACCCAAAACTTTCGCGGATTGGAGGGTTCAGAAGGGGGTGAAAACCCAAAATGCTAACCTTTTTCTATATAATTTTTTATTCTGAGAACTAAGAGAGGTGGATTAGATGGGTGAAGGCAACTTGGAATTTCTTTTATCGTTTTTTTCCTTTTATTATTAGGGAAATTGCATTGTATGGCAAATACATTTTAAGAAACCAAAGTTATGACTTCAACTTTTTTGTAATCGCAGGTGTGACAATTACATAGCAATCACATAGAAATTAGATAGCAATCAAATAGAAATTAGATAGCAATCAAATTTTTAGACAAAGTTTTTTGACATGTTTGCAAAAAAACAAAACCTAGGGACACGCGCCCAATTTTCAATTTTTTTTAATTAAAGTTGCAATTGCCCTTATTATTATTATTATTATTATTTTCTGGGATAAGAAACCAAACTTAGAATTGATTATATCACAATGAGAGGAAAATAGCAGGTTCACAATCTGGTGTCAACCATAGAAAGCATAACAGCAAGTTGATCGAGAAAGAGATCAACAGTGAAGTCATAAATAGCTAATCTGAGGGGATTTATTGGATGCAGATGAATATCGTCCATTCTAGTAGAAAATAATTTTTGCGCATCATAAATATAGAAATAACTAATGTTAAAGGAGCAAAATGACGAAAGTCCACAGACAGCTTATTCCATCATATTGCAGATATTGTGGTGGGGGTCAGACAATATATTTTAAAGAAAATTCCATATATCGCTGATATCAGGGGTCATACTATATATTTAAGAAAATAATTCTCCACATATTGCTGATATCGGGGGTCATACTATATAAAGAAAATAATTCTCCACATGTCCCCATACCTTGCCCCAAAAATGACAATAACAATAACATCACATACTTGCATGTCGCACGAAGATGACTGAGTATTCTATCCAGAACTGTTGGGTCTCCCATTTAATCAAATTGTGCAAAAAAATCAACTTCTCAGTTTCCTAAAAACATCAACATATATGCATTCATCAATATTTGGAAACTCAGAGATCAAATCGTTAGCAGAGTATAGAAAATAGAAGAAAACGTACAAACTAAACCCTCATATCCAAATTAAAGTACAGAAGCCGACAAATCATAAAATAAAAAGATAAAAAGGTCAAATTAACCTTCAATCATGAAATTACCGAAGGTTAACCTTCCTTTCATGAAATTACAGAAGGACGTGCAATTGAAAAGGCAACAGCCCGTATTACTATTACAGCTATAATAACAACGATGTGTGACTTAATAAAAAACTATAACAACTTATACTATTCAACAGAAGCAATATATTATCAGTGATTTCTAAGATAAACTATCCAACCATAAATAGTTTTAAGAAACAATGTCTTGTGCCATAATGCGAAACTTCACTTTTTTTCAAAACTATCACTTGATCTTTCATTTGAAAACATTTTGGTAAAGCAAATATGAGTACAAAAATACTAAATAAGCAATTCTTGTATCAAGCTTTGAAACTCGTTTTCTTTAGGAAAAAGAGAAAACTTTTTCAATAAAACACAACTTTCCTTGTACTCTAAAGCATTAGTCTCTTTTCCTTTTCTTAATGTAAAAAAAAAAAAAAAAAACTTCTGAATAGACTTTCAATACTCTTTTAATGGACTTTCAATAGAACAAAACTTTCAATACTTTCAGTAAAACAAAATTTTCAAATGGACTTTCAATACTTTCGATCAGACAAAACTTTCAATCAACCAATACTTTCAATGTCAGAAGTATAAGATGTATTATTTAGAGTAGTCAAATCATATGTGGTTACCCATTAGTAACACGACACCCATTACTCAATCATTCAATTAAAAATGTTCATTAGAAATCGACCAGAACATTCAGTATAATTAATTAGGTGTGAGGTCATATGAGTGTAACACACATGAATCTTCATTATAAAATAATATCAAACCAAGATAATGTGCCTTCCCACAAAAAAATTTCAAACATATCAATTTACCGTCAATTCCAATTGGCTACTACACAATAAGCATACAATCCCAAAAACAAAAGTGGCATAGCTCTATCAAATCCATCAAAGTTCTTTCATAAATAGTCAATGCAAAACATGTAGTTTCAAATAACTTCCATTAAAAGAAACAAAAAAAAAAAAAAAAAAAGGTTAAGAAGAGAAAACTCCAGAAAATAAAAAATTGGGCCACTTGAATAATTTATTAAATCAATAAATACGAACTTTACAATAATTTTCAAAATTAACAAACCCAAAACATAATTACTTTCAATTTGAAATAAAAAAGAGCACTTTAAAAAATCATTCAAAATAGACGCATACTTTCATTTAGAAAAAAACTATTAAAAACATACAAGCCGCTTTCAGACATTTGTAAATATAATCAAACATAACTTTATCAAATTTTATATGGGATATGGAAACTATACCGATAGTTCTCCATTCAAAAATTCAATTCCTTGAGCAAACATCAATTTCCTAGAAGCCTAAACAATAAAGACAAGGTTTTTAAGATAATCGACATTGAAAATCAAAATTGATGAGGGATTTTGTTACTCAAAATTGACCTTAAACCTTAATCAACCACTCCAAATTAGTGCACCACTACAAACAGAAAGCTACATCAGGTTGGTCTAAGATACTTAAATCGTGTTTGAAAGAATCAAAGGACAGTAATACCTACCGAGCCTTGTCGAAAGGGCACCGACCTTTGCTGGTGAACGTTTGAAATCGCCCAGACTTGCAGACCTGAACTCTAAAAGTTACGAATATTCAAATCTGAGGTCGATCGAGAATCAGGCACGTGTGGTTAAAAAACTAAGAAACGCCCCGAGAGGAGCAAACTGCATCTCCGTAAAAAAAACGCATGGGTGAGCCGCACAGCAGCTAGAAAACTCACACACGGCCGTCGGAATCAACTTTAGCAACGTGCTGTTCGCGCCATGGACTCAACTGTCTCGAGGAGGATGCTGTCGCAGATACGCCGCCGCTTGAAGACGCCGGAGAAGACGAGGGAACGCGCCAGAAGGCGTGGGTGTTGGTGTGCAACGATGGGCTGCTTGAGGGTTTGCTGCGTCGTCGCCGCCGCAGAAGAAAACCGGCCAAAGAGAGGGAGTCGGCGGCTGCTAGGGAAAGGGAGAGGAAGAAGATGAACGTTTCGTTCATTTTCTTTTTCATATATTTTCTTGGTTTAATTACTTTTTTTTTTTGGAAAGTATTTTTGGGTTTCTAGCCCATTTTATAACTTTCTCGTTTCTTATTTCCTATTTCTCATATTTTAAGTACCCTATGTGTTTAACAATATTTACTGTTCTTTATTTTTAAAATTTGAAAAACATTCCAAAGAGTGGGTAAAGTAAAAAATCTCACAAACTAAAATGTTTATATGTAAACCAACAAACCAAAAATCAAGGTTATACACATGTACATCATTTCATAAACTAAAATGAAATAGTCTAGTAGAGAGAATAATACAAATATTTATAGTGGTTCGACCATGGTTTACAACCACTACGCAAGATGAATATTCTTGTATTAGCTTCAATTGATAAATGGAACTACCTCAATTACATTTGAGAACTTCCCTTATTCTAGGTGAACCCCCACAACCGTAATAAGAATAACCTCGATTAAGTATTTAGTAAGCAACTCCAAGAAAGCTAAACAAATTTAGCCTGGAAAATTGATCGATGATCAAGAAGGAAGGAGAATTTGTTCCTAACTTCAAGATTTCGAACTTTCCACCACCTAATTAATCAAATTAGATTGAAAGTCCTAAAACATGCATTCTAAACACAATAATATAAAGAAAAAGCATAAAGTTTGAGAGAATAAACTCTAAGGAAATTTCATTCAAATTCAAAGTGTTCTTTTTAAATGTGGAAATTACAATCCTAATTAAACTAATTGAAAGGACACCATGAAAGGATGCGACCTTTCACTAAATTGGCTACATTCATCTAATACCCTTTCAACTACTCTCATAGTAAATATATAAAATTAAATAAATACATGTATGATTAATTATATGGGTGAATAAAAAAAATTCAGATTTATTGTGTGTCTAGGTGGCTTTGATTCTTGAAGGGTTGCAACTAAGGGTGTTAAAAAAAACCGAAGACCCGAAAAAATCGAGCAACCCAACCCAACCCAGTTGGTTTGGGCTAGTTGAAAAAAATGGTTTGGTTTGGGTTTTTTTAATAAATGGCCCAAAGCAACTTCCCAGTTCCCACTTTTCGGTAGGCCGAAGGATGAAACGGTGAAACCATTCCCTTGTCGACACGTGGCTTGTGGAGATTAGAGGTATTTTTTATTTCCTTCTTCTCCACGTTTTGTTGGGGTTGATGCTCTAAAGTCTCGTGTCCTGTAGTTTGTAAACAGTTTGTATGAACACTTGTGTTGTTAATATACGATATTTACTTCATATCTTGTATTTTGCTCAGTTACTTGTTTTATTTACTTTACCACAAACCAATAAACATAAAATCCCTGGTTATCTATATGTGACTCAAGCATGTATGTGGTGACATACAAGTGGATCATGTCTTGAGTGATAACCAAAATGGTCTATAGTATATGGATATAGGAGAGAAACCTTATCCTGGTAACGCTACGGATGCAGCCCACTTTGTGGAATGGTCACAAGTGTTTTCACTTTCACAAATGGTCTGATCCTGATCATTCGTGTTGTGGACATGCGAGCGGGGGCGTCCTATACAAAGAGTTTGTATAAGACCTGACCACAAAGTGTTAACGTCTCGTTATATAACACCATTCATAACAAAGACTTCACTTCACTAGGACTGTCTCTTATACACATCTAGATGTGTATAAGAGACAGGCACAAACCAATAAACATAAAATCCCTGGTTATCTATATGTGACTCAAGCATGTATGTGGTGACATACAAGTGGATCATGTCTTGAGTGATAACCAAAATGGTCTATAGTATATGGATATAGGAGAGAAACCTTATCCTGGTAACGCTACGGATGCAGCCCACTTTGTGGAATGGTCACAAGTGTTTTCACTGTCACAAATGGTCTGATCCCTGTCTCTTATACACATCTAGATGTGTATAAGAGACAGGACAATCGCTTGTCGACACGTGGTTTGTGGAGATTGGAGGTCTTTTTTATTTCCTTCTTCTCCACGTTTTGTTGGGGTTGATGCTCTAAAGTCTCGTGTCCTGTAGTTTGTAAACAGTTTGTATGAACACTTGTGTTGTTAATATACGATATTTACTTCATATCTTGTATTTTGCTCAGTTACTTGTTTTATTTACTTTACCACAAACCAATAAACATAAAATCCCTGGTTATCTATATGTGATCTGTCTCTTATACACATCTAGATGTGTATAAGAGACAGATCTATATGTGACTCAAGCATGTATGTGGTGACATACAAGTGGATCATGTCTTGAGTGATAACCAAAATGGTCTATAGTATATGGATATAGGCTGTCTCTTATACACATCTAGATGTGTATAAGAGACAGGCTTCTCTAAACGATCGTATAGTGTGCCAATTTTACTAAACGGTCGTATACCTTTTCCTAAACGATCGTTCAGTAAAACCTACACGATTATGTAGCTTCTCCTAAATGATAAGCAGTCTGCTATGCGATAGCGACTTTTTCCCTCCTACTTGCTTATCACCTACACGATTCGTGTTTCCTCCTTCCTCTACCAAATTCACCAAAGACCACTCTTTAAGTTTTCACTCTAAGAATACCCAGGGCTCTTTAGTGGTGGTGTCGTCCCCACGACGTTCGTGTTCGCGGGTGTTTGTGCTGCTGCAGTCGACGCTGCCGCTGGGCGTTGGTAGATTGCGTGGAGGTTTTTCGCTGCGTTGGAGTTTCGAAGTGTGAAGACTGTCTTCAACTAGTATGGAACTCTCTCCCTTGTTATTTATCTTGTTCTTAACATGTCGTTAATTAAGATTTGTTTGCATAACTGTATATATTGAATGTATAATATGTATTTCGGTCACGGTGAGATCGGAGCGATCCGAACACACTCATGGAATTCTTAGATATGAGATCCTTCAATTGGTATCAGAGCCAGTTTTTGATACTCTGATTTCATCTGTTGTAAAGAAATGAGATTTACATTCATGATGGGTGCATTTCTACACTGATTTAATAGTTAAACTTATACAGATAATCGATGTTTTCGGGATGATTAGCCTCGGTTTGATTTATATCCTTTTACATTTACAATTGTTTGTAAAGGCCCCTGCGTTTTTGGGCATTAATAATTGTTATTGAGTCTGTATTCAAAGTTTGTTTAAAGTTGAGTCGTTCGAAGAAGCAGATCTGTGCAAGCGTTGCATAAGAGTGGTACGCGATCTAAGCAAGCGTTGCGGTTCTTCGAAGAATGAGGCGATCTAAGGTTGATTGCATCTGCAGAAGATGTGTTGCGCAATCGTTGTTGATCGCATCATAGAGATCAATGGAGTACGCGATCGCTGTTGAAAGCATCGGTTAAATGATGGGGTATGCAATCAAGAGTTAATCGCATCGTTTTGATGATCGGGTTCGCAATCGCTGAGTATCACGTAGTATAGACAATGAGATGCTCGCAGATCATTTAAAGCGCACGCTAGACGATCGTTTAGGTCAGCAAGCTTCATCGCTTAATAACCAACTAAACGATCGCTTAGTAGCACAAGGTAAATCGTTTACTTGGTTGCACGCATCGTGTAGACGATGAGATGCTCGCATATTGTTTAAAGCGCGCACGATAGACAATCGTTTAGGTCAGCAAGCTTTATCACTTAGTAACTGACTAGACAATCACTTAATAATGCAAGGTAAATTGTTTACCTATTTTCGCGCTACACGATTGCATAGACAATCAGGCTTCGCAGGCTCGTTGTTATCTATGCGATCATTTAATTATGCTCCTTCGTTTAGTATGCGTTGAACGATTGTCTACTTACTGGAGTTTGCTACACGATGAAGACTCCTGGCGGTCCAAGACCCGGTTCGCCTGTGAACCGGTTTGCTCAATGACAAATGTAATGGATAGGGTTTTTTCATTCCGGTTTTTGTAAAGGCTCATCCCAGTCCATTAATTCTTTATTTATTGCATGCGATGTATATTTTTTTATGTCATATGGTATGCACATATAGTAAATCCCACCTTAGGTTATGCAACGATCATGCATCATCTCTTTATTGTAATTGTTATAATTTAGAGAAGCATGATTTAATTGTGTAAGAGCATGCTCATGCATTATATAATATAAGAGTTACATTTATGCATGCATAAAAAGCATTGACATGCATCATCTTTATATTATAATCGTTATAGTATAAGGGTGAATGATAACATGTTTGCTTGGTTGTTACACGTTATATAAAAGTTATATATAGTAATGACCGGAAATTCATGAAGCATGACACATAGGTTATTTTATAAATGTTATAAACGCCTCGTTGTGCACAATGGTTTTAGTTGTTTCTTTTTAAAAGTTAAAGAGAAATTAGAACTAAAAGACATAAGAAAGATATGCATGCTCACTTAGGTTTAATTCATGGTTTTAAAGTGTTTAAAACTTGGATCACATAGACTTAAGATCACGGTTCTAATACAATTAGATACCCTAAGGCTTTAATCTTTTAATCAGTTTAATAGGATTAAATTGGCTAATAAAAGGTTAAAGTGTAGCAAATCTATCTATAAGGGACCTTTTGTCTAAGTTGGGTTCTGTCTAAGCTGGGGTATTTAAGTTAACGGAAACGTAACATCCCTACCTGGGAACTTACCTGGAAAGGTGAATTAGATAGATTTGATGCATACATGCAAGTTAAGGACAGACCATTAAAGTGTTTGAATGTGACTACTTGAACTTGTTCATATTTCATAGACAAACGTTGTTTATGAGCAGATTTTAAAAAGATGACTTAAACTAAAATCAGTAGCCAGATTGTCTAGGTTAATGAACCCTAGGTAGAACATTCAGTGGGAGGTACTTGGGGCATAAGATGCTTCACTTAAACCTTTCATGTTTCTCCTAAATAGTCCACACCGTGAGATCTACTGTCATATCCCCTCCCAGATTACCCTTCTTAATCCAGAAATGAATGTGACGACAGTAGTTACCAATCCTTTTGTGGCACTTACTGCCTAACTAACATCCTTAACCTGCTTAGATCCTTGGAATACATATATAACATTCACCAAACTAATGAAACTTTAAAAATAACCTCAGAACACCAGGGATCAACAACAACAACATAACTACATCATATTAACTCATACAGAGTTTAGCGGTCCCAATATACTTTACTAGTCCCTAATATGAGCAACACATATGTACGAACATTTACAGAATAAACACCTAAAACTTCTCTTTAGACTTTGGACTTTTAACTAGAGTCCTTGAGTGGCAGAGCAAGATGACAGCTAACCTCTAGGGAGATGACCACTACCTGGGAAAAGAAAAACATTTGAAAGAATGAGTTACTCATCCAATGAGTGACTTAATAAAAACATAAATCTAATGCTTAAACTGGAAGCTAGAAAATAGAATACTGGAACTAAAACATGCCAAGAAAACGTGTACATAAAACTTTTAAAACCATTGTATCTGAAAACATAGCTAAACTGATTCCCGATTGAGAGAAAACCTTCCATCTCAACGTCGGATATCATGTTTAAGAGAGAACCCTTTTGTTCAATCTTTCAAACATAATCCTGGGCTGGGATGGGAACCCTTTTGTTCAGCACCTTTCAGCCAATGCTAAGAAAGAACCCTTGTGGTTCAATCTCATCGTTGGATATCATGTTTAAGAGAGAACCCTTTTGTTCGATCTCTCAAACATAAGCCTGGGCTGGGTGAAAACCCTTATTAGGCCTTCGCCTCAAAGCATAAATTTAGCGTATATCGAGTTTCAACGCCTTGCGTACATCGCATACTCCATCGTCTAGCGCTTAGCGCCTATCGTCTAGCATTTATCATGCAGCTCATCGTCTAGCACTGATGCTGATCGTGTAGTGCTGCTTACGCTATTGTCCAACGTGTAACGCCATCGTTTAGCACGATCTTTCGCATCGTCTAGCGCATCGTTCAGCTCCGCACAATTACTACACGATCGCCTACCGCATCGCTTAGCTCTCCGCGAATTTACTATACGATCACCCAGCGCCTGCCTACACGATTGCCTATCTCATCGTGTAGTGCCGTTCACTTATTAGACCATTGCATACCCAATCGTATAGCA
>NC_052352.1:14900071-14946048 GCF_009727055.1 Benincasa hispida | reverse complement strand
CCGTTAAACTGTATAGTTGATCTACTAAAGACCAACAGCTGAACTCTTTTTTACCACAGATTATATTCCTTGGATCTCGTGGCTAAAGATTTAGTCAGCTATTCACGTACCGTTGGAGTTTCGAGCCACAGGTCTATTAGGTCACCTGGGTAGCTTGGATAAATTCGAGAATTAGTGTTTGGGTTAATTTGAAGTGTTCAAATTGACAAGAGGAAGTTTAATTATATATGATATAATTGGCTAAATATATGAGATACATTATTTTGTAGGAAATTAGATATAAATATGATTTATATCAAGTAGAGAAGAAAAATACTATAGTAGATATATGATATCAAACTATAGGATATAAATATAATATGATTATATTTATTAATTAAATGAATTGACTAATTATTTGATAATTAACGGATTTATCCACGTTCGGACGTGGGAAGTGGGGTTGCGATGGTTATAGTAACTGGCAGATTAAAATAATGAAAATCGTTTTCATTTTATTAAATCGTGCAGTCATATTATTGCGCGCCCAAAAGAATCTGTGAAAGTGATTGCGAGAACCTATATGATAGAAGCTTGTTCGTCTAAACGATTGTCTACCTCACGTGTTCTCTTAACAATTGCATACATTTTTCCTAAACGATCGTCTACCTCATAAACTTGTCTTTCCTACACGATTGTGTAGCTCTATTATACGATAAGAATTTCCGCTATACGATAGCAGAGTTTCATCTCCCACTTGTTTATCGTCTAGACAACGTGTTCTCTTCTGTCCTCTACCAAACTCACCAGAGCCCACTCTTTGGATTTTTTGACGCCGAGGATACCCGGGTTTCTCTTGTGGTGGTGTCATCCCCGCTGCATTGTTCGAGTACGTTCGGATCATGCTGTTGCATTCGACAGACTCACCGGGTGCTGGTAGATCGGGGTTTTCCACTGCTTAAGGTTTCTTCGATCTGGTATGAACTCTTTCCTTGTGTTTTATTGTTTTCTGAGCATGTCAATAATGAGTTTTATATTCATAACTATATGTGTTGAATGTATATCGTTTGTGTTTAAGTCATTATGAAATCGGAGCGATCTAAACCCACTCATGGAACTCTCGGTATGAGATCCTTCAATTGGTATCAGAGCCAGATTGCTGATACTCTGATTTCATCTATTGCAACGAAATAACTTTTACATTCATGGTGGGTTCATTTCTATGCTGTTTTAAATATTAATTCTTCTGTGGATATGCTTGATTAATGGATGTTTTCAGGATGAATTGTCTCGGTTTGTTTAATTCCTTTTACATTTACGGTTGTTTATAAAGGCCCCTATATTTTTTGGCATAAATAATCGTAATCGAGTCTGTATTCAAAATGTTGGTCGTATCGGGTTAACGATCACGTTGAATACATCGGTTGAACGATGGGGTATGCGATCAAGAGTTGGTCGTATCGGGTTGACGATCGAGCACGCGATCGCTGAGTATCGTTTAATGCATGCGCGAGCTAGACGATCGTTTAGGTCAGCAAGCTTCATTGCTTAGTAACTAACTAAACGATCGCTTAACATCGCAAGGTAAATCATTTACCAAGTTACACGCATCGTGTAGACGATGAGACGCTCGTGTATCGTTTAATGCATGCTAGAAGATTGTTTAGGTTTGCAAGCTTCATCACTTAGTAACTGACTAAACGATTGCTTAGTAACTTAAGGTAAATCGTTTACCTGTCATCGCGCTACATGATCGTTTGGACAATCAGGCTTCGCAGGCTCGTCGTCGTCTACACGATCATTTGCTAATGTTCCTATCGTCTAGTGCGCGCTGAACGATCGTCTATCGCTGGAGTTTGCTACACGATGAAGACCTCTTGATGGTTCAAGACCCGGTTCTCCTATGAACCGGTTTGCTCGATGAAAAATGTAATAGATAGAGTTTTCATTCCAGTTTTTTGGTTTAAAGGCTCATCCTGGTCCATTAATCTATTTGTTTAATACATGCGATGTATGTTTTATATGTCATATGGTATGCACATATAGTAAATCCCACCTTAGGTTATGTAATGATCATGCATCATCTCTTTATTGTAATTGTTATAATTTAGAGACGCATGATTTTTAATTATGTAAGAGCATCATATAATATAAGAGTTATATTTATGCATGCATAAAAAGCATTGACATGCATCATCTTTATTTTATAATTGTTATAGTATAAGGGTGAATGATAGCATGTTTGCTTGGTTATTATGTGTAATATAAAAGTTATATAGTAATGACCGGACATTGCATAAAGCATGACACATATGTTACTTTATAAATGTTTTAAACGCCTCGTTATGCACAATGTTTTTTAGTTGTTTCTTTTTAAGAGTTAAAGAGAAATTAGAACTAAAAGAAATAAGAAAGACATGCATGCTCATTTAGGTTTAATTCATGGTTTTAGAATGTTTAAAACTTGGATCACATAGACCCAAGACCACAGTTCTAATATGATCAGCAACCCTAAGGCTTTAATCTTTTAATCAGTTTAATAGGATTAAATTGGCTAATAAAAGGTTAAAGTATAGTAAATCTACCTATAAGGGACCTTTTGTCTAAGGCGGGTTCTGTCTAGGCTGGGGTATTTAAGTTGACGGAAACGTAACACCCCTACCTGGGAACATACCTAGAAAGGTGAATTAGATAGATTTGATGCATGCATGCAAGTTAAAAACAGTCCATTAAAGTGTTTAAATGTGACTACTTGAACTTGATTATATTTCATAAACAAACGTTGTTTATGAGCAGGCTTTAAAAGACCACTTAGACTAAAATCAGTAGCCGGATTTTCTAGGTTAATGAATCGCTAGGTAGAACATTCAGTGGGAGGTACTTGGGGCATAAGATGCTTCACTTAAACCTTTCACTTTTCTCCTAAAGTCCACACTGTGAGATCTATCCTCGGCCTCATGGCACCTTTGGCATGTCCCCCTAACGGATGGTGTTTGGGTAGGTATATATCAAGGTGGATGGAGAGAATATTCATAGTAAGTGGGAACGGGAAGTGCGACAGCATATCCCACGGTCTCTCTCGTTAGGTTGAGTAAAGTTACTGTGCATCGCCTCGAGGCACCCTGGGAGTGTCCCCCTAAAGGATGGCAGTTTTGCGTGTTTCTTTATTGATCTCCTGTAAGAGGATAAAGTAACTTGGTCTCTTGTCCTAATCTGACTTTTCTCTACGGTAAGTGCATTAGGGCGGGACTCTGGCACAAAAAACAAGGGGTTATACTTAC
This sequence comes from Benincasa hispida, assembly GCF_009727055.1. NCBI lineage: Eukaryota > Viridiplantae > Streptophyta > Magnoliopsida > Cucurbitales > Cucurbitaceae > Benincasa > Benincasa hispida. The sequence continues at coordinate 14,942,788 of NC_052352.1, read as the reverse complement.
ACGGATTAGTTAAGGGTTAATGATTCTGGACCGAAAAATGGTGGCTATAAGATTAAGTTCCAATATTTGGTTTTGCCTAATTGTTGAGAATGTCTCATCCCAATAAAGGGGCAACTGATCACCCACCGGTGGCGTTTGTCTTGACTCACTGGGGGATCATTGCAAAATAGAAGTCTATAACTCAGGGTACTTGAAACTATTTTGCAAAACTAATTGGTTTAAAAGTGGTTTAGCAAAATCTAATCAAGATTTGTTCGTATTTTCAGCAACTTTTTCAAATGGCTACGACCACCTTATCATTGTTAAGTGCCGAAAAATTAACTGGCGACAATTTTTCTACATGGAAACATATGATCACGACGATCCTAATCATCGAGGATTTCATGTTCGTTCTCATGGAGGCTTGTCCTCTTATTCCAACTCCAAATGCTATTCGAAATGTTCAGGAGGCATACGACAAGGGCGAATGAGAAGGCTCGAGCCTACATCTTGGCAAGTCTTTCTGACATCTTGGCCAAGAAGCATGAGCCTATGGTCTCAGCCCGTGAGATCATGGAGTCCCTGCGGGGGATGNCTACATCTTGGCAAGTCTTTCTGACATCTTGGCCAAGAAGCATGAGCCTATGGTCTCAGCCCGTGAGATCATGGAGTCCCTGCGGGGGATGTTTGGACAACCATCTGAACAACTTATGAATGGGGCTCTTAAATACATATTCAACTCCAAAATGCAAGAAGGCACATCTGTTCGTGAACATGTGCTAAACATCATGGTCCACTTCAATGTAGCGGAGTTGAATGGGTCTACCATTGATGAGGGCAGCTAGGTTAGCATAATCCTGCATTTTTTGCCGGAGAGCTTCCTGCACTTTATTAGCAATGTGATTTTTAACAAAGTGAAAAATAACCTTACAGCTCTCTTTAACAAGTTACAGACATACCAATCTTTACTGAAAAGTAAGGAGAGGCAGAAGGGAGAGGCAAATGTTGCTTCATCCTTAAGGATGTTCCATAAAGGTTCGACCTTAGGAATGAAGTTTGTACCTTTTACTTCTAACTCTGCAAAGGGGAAAAAGAATAAGAGTGATAAAGGAAAAGGGAAGGCTCCTGCTAACCCACTACCTGTCGCCTCGAGGAGGCGTCCACCAGTTGCTAAGGGAAAGTGTTTCCATTGCAACCAAGATGGACATTGGAAGAGGAACTGTCCTCGGTATCTGAAGGAGAAGAAAACAGCCAAGGCTAAGGCCAAGGTAGATAAAGGTAAATGTGATTTACTTGTGCTCGAAACTTGTTTAATGGAGAATGATGATTCAGCCTGGATAATTGATTCAAGCACCACTAACCATGTTTGTTCTTCTTTTTCAGGGGATTAGATCTTGACGATAGTTGGAGGTTGGTGAGATGACGATGCGAGTAGGCACTGGGCACGTCGTCTCAGCTGTGGCAGTGGGAGGACTCCAGTTAACTTTATAGAATAGGTTTCTAATTTTAAACGATGTATATATTGTTCCTGAACTAAAAAGGAATCTTATTTTTGTAAAGTGTTTATTGTAATGTAAATATGCTATTTCTTTCAATTTGAGTAAAGCATTTATTCATAAAGATGGTGTCTTTATTTGCTCAGCAAATATAGAATCGAATTTATATGTGCTAAGGCCATTAACCATTAATTCCCTCCATAATACTAAAATGTTCAGAACTGCCATAACTCAATCAAAACGTCAACGAATTTCTCCAAAAGAAAATTCCCAACTTTGGCATCTACGTTTAGGGCACATCAATCTCAACAGGATTGAGAGATTGGTGAAGAATGGACTTCTAAGTGAGTTAGAAGAAAATTCTTTACCTGTGTGCGAATCTTGCCTTGAGGGTAAGATGACTAAACGACCTTTTACTGGAAAAGGTTTTAGAGCCAAGAAGCCACTTGAGTTGGTACATTCTGACCTTTATGGTCCTATGAATGTGCGAGCCTGAGGTGGCTATGAGTATTTTATTAGTTTTATTGATGATTACTCCAAGTACGGGTATGTTTATCTTGATGGAAGTCTGAATCCTTTGAAAAGTTTAAAGAGTTCAAGGCTGAAGTTGAAAACGCATTGGATAGACGAATTAAAACACTTCGATCAGATCGAGGTGGAAAGTTTTTGGACTTCGAATTCCAAGACTATTTGATAGAACATGGAATCGTTTCCCAACTATCAGTGCCAAGTACACCTCAGCAGAATGGTGTAGCAGAGAGGAGAAATAGGACCTTGTTAGAAATGGTCCGATCGATAATGAGTTATGCTTCCTTATCAGACTCGTTTTGGGGTTTCATAGTGGAGATTGCGGTGTACATACTCAACTGTGCTCCCTCCAAGAGTGTTGCAAGTACATTTTTGGAGTTGTGGAACGGGCGTAAAGCTAGTTTACGTCATTTTTACATTTGGGGTTGCCCTGCACATGTGCTTGAGGCTAATCCCAAGAAGTTAGAACCACGGTCGAGATTATGCCTCTTTGTAGGCTACCTTAAAGGTAAACGAGGGGGTTATTTTTATGATCCAACAGAAAATAGGGTGTTTGTTTCAACAAACACTACTTTCTTGGAGGAGGATCATATCAGAGAGCACAGTCGACGGAGCAATGTCGTGTTACGTGAGATACATTATTTTTGTGGAAATTAGATATAAATATGATTTATATCATGTAAAGGAGAAAATACTATAGTAGATATATGATATCAAACTGTAGGATATAAATATAATATGATTATATTTATTAATTAAATTAATTGATTAATTATTTGATAATTAACCGATTAATCCAGGTTCGGACGTGGGAAGTGGGGCTGCGAAGGTTATGGTAATTTTCGGGTTAAAGCTATGAAAATCTTTTCATTTTATTATTCAATCGTGCATTCGTATCGCCTGCGCCTAAAAAGAATCCGTGAAAGAGTGATCGCGAGAGGCTATACGATAGAAGTTCGTTCGTCTAAACGATCGTCTAGTTGACGCGTTTTCTAATCGATTGTATACATCTTTTCTAAATGATCGTTCAATTTTTCCTAAACGATAGTGTAGCTCTACTATACGATAAGCATTTCTGCTATACGATAGCAGAGTTCATCTCCCACTTGCTTATCGTCTACACGACGTCTTCTTCTCCGTCCTCTACCAAACTCACCAGAGTCTACTCTTTAGATTTTTTACGCCGAGGATACCCGGGTTTCTTTTGTGGTGATGTCGTCCCCGCGGCATTGTATGTGTACATTCGGATCGTGCTGTTGTAGTCACAGACTCGCCGGGTGCTGTTAGATCGATGGGAGGTTTTCCGCTGCTTTGGGTTCAGTCGTTCGAAGAGTGTCTTCATCTAGTATGAACCATTTCCTTGTGTTTTATTGTATTCTGAGCATGCTGGTTATGAGTTTAATATGCATAACTGCTTGTATGGAATGTATATCGTTTATGTTTCGGTCACTGTGAAATCGGAGCAATCTAAGCTCGCTCATGGAACTCTCGGTATGAGATCCTTGGCAGTTAACGGATGGTGAATCTCGTGGCTAAAGAGTTTAGTCAGCTATTCACGTTCCGTTGGAGCTTTGAGCCACAGGTCCATTAGGTCACTTGGGTAGCTTGGATAAAGTCGAGAACCAGTATTTGGGTTAATTTGAAATGTTCAAATTGACAAGAAGAAGTTCAATTATATATGATATAATTGGACTGGTTAATTATATATGATATAATTGACTAAATGTATGAGATACATTATTTTGGAGGAAATTAGATATAAATATGATTTATATCAAGTAGAGGAAAAATACTATAGTAGATATATGAAATCAAACTATAGGATATAAATATAATATGATTATATTTATTAATTANTATCGTTTATGTTTCGGTCACTGTGAAATCGGAGCAATCTAAGCTCGCTCATGGAACTCTCGGTATGAGATCCTTCAATGGCGCCACACACCTTCTCTTGGCCCGAGAGGCATTCACACATAGTTGGACTATGTTGTATTGTTCACTAGAGAAATCAGTGATACTTAAGGAGTGAGATGTAACTACAGGGGGAAAATGGTAATTTGACCCAACTGTACTTACGAACATCTATGAAGGGTCATCATACTCATGATCGATTATATCCGATAGACACAAAAATATATCCGTGGTAAGAAGAGTTCAACTGTTGGTCTTTAGTGGAATGCTTGACAGTTAACAGATGGTGGATCTTGTGGCTAAAGAGTTTATCAGCTATTCACGAACCGTTGGAGCTTTGAGCCACAGGTCCATTAGGTCCCCTGGGTAGCTTGGATAAAGTCGAGAATCAATATTTGGGTTAATTTGAAATGTTTAAATTGACAAGAGGAAGTTCGATTATATATGATATAATTTGACTGGTTAATTATATATGATATAATTGGCTAAATATATGAGACACATTATTTTGGAGGAAATTAGATATAAATATGATTTATATCAAGTAGAGGAGAAAATAATATAATAGATATGTGATATCAAACTATAGGTTAAAAATATAATATGATTATATTAATTAATTAATTTATTGGTTAATTATATGATAATTAAGCCAAAATTCACGTTCGGACGTGGGTTAGTGGACAACATCGGTTATTGTAACCGATGAGTTAAAATGAAAATTGTTTTCATTTTTGCATCGTCCGTCAATCGTCCAAAGAATTTGTGAGAGCGCGTGTTGGTAGAAAGCTAAGCAATCACTTAAAGATTTGAGAGACTATACGATAGCTCCTCTCTGCCTAAATGTTCGTCTACCTCGCGCCTAAACGATTGCACGCTATTTCCTACACGATCGGATAGCTTCTCTAAACAATCATATAGTGTGCCGATTTTACTAAACGATTGTTCAATAAATCCTACATGATCGTGTAGCTCCTCCTAAACGATAAACAGTCTACTATGCGATAGCGCTTTTTCCTTCCCACTTGCTTATCGCCTACACGATTCGTGTTTTCTCCTTCCTCTACCAAATTTACCAAAGACCACCCTTTGGGTTTTCACTCTGAGAATACCTAGGGCTCTTTAGTGGTGGTGTCATCCTCGTTGCGGTCGTGAATTTATGGTTGTTCGTGTTGCTGTTGTTGACGTTTCCGCTGGGCGTTGGTAGATCGCGTGGAGGTTTTTCGCCCCTGTGAGTGCTGAAGATTGAAGATTTTCTTCAACTGGTACGGTACTCTTTCCCTTGTTGATTTTGTTGTTCTTAGCATGCCGTTAATTAGAGTTTATTTGCATAATTGTATGTGTTGAATGTATAATATTGTATTTCGTCACCGTGAGATCGGAGCAATCCGAACGTGCTCATGGAACTCTTAGATATGAGATCCTTCACACACAATATTCAGCAATTCTCTCACCAAACTCAAAAATTAGTTCTCTGCCTTTATGCCTAAAAACTGAGGCTCAAAAAACCCTTTAAAAAATAGTTTGCAGAATACCTACTTCAGTTAGTTAAAGACCCACGATCTCAACTATTTGAAACAACTTTTGGTGACTTTTGAAAGACTGAGATGTAAAAATCAAGAATTCCTCATGCCAATACTCACGTTTTTAAGCTGCTGGACTAAAATAGCTAGGAAGCCCAACATAAAAACCCTTCAACATTTAAAAAATAAGCTATGTTTGAGTCAAATCATTGGTTAACAAATCACCCTCCTGAATCAAGTACATCTTTCACATAATGAAACAAATACAATCTTCAATTCACCATGCACTTTAATTAAAAATTATATATAAAAATAAGCAACATTAGCCTACACCTACCTTAAATAGATCACAGAAAAATTTATATTTCATGCTTGATAGAGACTTTGTAAACATATTAGCAAGATTATTTTCAGATGCAATCTTTTTAAGCTTCACTGTCTTCTTATTTACTTCATCTCTCAAGAAATGAAACTTCACATCAACATATTTGGTTCAATCATGGTATAAAGAATTTTTTGAAAGTGCAAAAGCACTCTGACTATCACATTGAATGGTAGGTTCTACTATCTCTCCCAACATGTCAGATATTTCTTTTCAACCAAATTGTTACTTTTATAGATTCACATAAAGCAATATATTCTGACTCTGTAGTAGATAAAGCCACCATAGATTGGAGAGATGATCTCCAACTAATTGTATTGTCAAACACTTTAAACACAAAACCAGTTATAGATCTTCTCTTATCTAAATCTGAAGCAAAGTCAGCATCAACAAAACCTTCTAAACATGGAACATCATAATCACCAGTTGTATACATTAAACCATAGTTCATAGTACCTTTAACATACCTGATTACCCAATTTCCAGCTTCCCAATGGCTTTTAATTGGACAACTCATAAAATGACCACTCATTGCATAAGAAAAATCAGGTCGAGTACATGTCATTCCATACATCAAACATCCAACTGCATTAGAGTAAGGTACCTTTGCCATAACTGAAAGTTCTATATCTGCCTGTGGAGACTGAATCCTTGACACTTTGGAATGAGAGACTAATGGAACAGTCGCAAGCTTTGCAACATCAAGATTAAACCTCTCAACCACACTGTCAAGATAACCCTAATTTGTAATTATGAGTTTGTTAGCCACTCTATCCCTAACAATTTTCATACCCAGAATCTTTCTAGTTGAACCTAAGTCTTTCATATCAAATTCTCTACATAATTCAGCCTTCATTTCAACAATTTAGAATCTACATGATAGGCCAAAAGCATATCATCCACATATAATAACAAAAACACAAATACATCTTTGAAACATGTTTAACATAAACACAACTGCCATAATTACTTCTACTAAATCCACATTTAACAATAAAAGTGTCAAACCTTTTAATACCATTGTCTTAGAGATTCTTTAAGTCCATAAAGTGGATACAAACCAAATTTTCTTTTCCTTTTTCCAATGAAACCAAGTGGTTGAGACATATAGATTTCTTCTTCCAATTCTCGATGCAAAAGTGCAGTTGTCACATCCATTTACTCCAACTCAAGATTAAAATGAGCAACTAAAGACAACAAAACATGAATTAAAGAATGTCTGAAGAATAAGCCTTATAATCAACTCCATATTCTTGAGTAAAACCCCTTGCAACTAACCTAGTTTTAAATCTAAGTTTATTTTCACCACTAATACCGGGTTTTACTTTATACAATCATTTGCAATCAACAAGTTTATGGTCTGATGGTTTTTTTTTGTCAAAACCCAAGTCTCATTTTTCATCAATGAGGCAATTTCTTCCTTCATAGAAGCTAACCATTTATCATTGTCTGCATACTACATTGCTTCATCAAAATTGGAAGGTTCGTGATTTAACAAGATTTCATCATAATTTAAGGCATGAGCCGATTCATCTCTTGTTCTATTTCATAACTTACTTCATCATATCTCATCGGTGGTCTAACAACTCTTCTCTGTCTATCTCTGGCTAAGTTTATTTTCACCACTAATACTAGGTTTTACTTTATACAATCATTTGCAATCAACAAGTTTATGGTCTGATAGTTTTTTTTTTTTGTTAGAACCCAAGTCTCATTTTTCATCAATGAGGAGATTTCTTCCTTCATAGAAACTAACCATTTATCATTGTCTTCATATTGCATTGCTTCATCGAAATTGGAAGGTTCGTGATTTAACAAGATTTCATCACAATTTAAGGCATGAGACGATTCATCTCTTGTTCTATTGCACAACTTGCTTCATCATATCTCATCAGTGGTCTAACAACTCTTTTCTATCTATCCCTGGCTAACTGGTAGTCAATCAAACTAGATTCCGATTGATCATTTTCAGTACTCACAGATTCAGGTTGTTCAATAGATAGTTCACCAGTCAGTTGATCATCAATCCTTACAGCTTTATTATTGGAAACAGATTGCTCTCCTGAAGATCTAACAGCGTGTTTGTTATCCAACTCAATCTCAAAAGAGTTTGAAAACACATTGTCAATAGATTTCTTAACTCACACTACCTGACAACTCCCAAGGCATATCCAATTCATCAAATTTTACATTTCTACTGATAATACATTGTTCCTCACTTGGTTCTAGAAGCCATAATCTATAACCCTTTACATCAGACAGATAACCAAGGAAGATACATTTCCTTGCACGTAGCTCTAGCTTGTCATGTCTAATATGTGCATATGCTACACAACCAAACACCTTTAAATGACTTAAGATTTCAAGGCTTTTCAGACCAAACTTTTTAAGGAGTTTTCATATTCAAAAAAACTGAAGGACTTCTATTTATGAGATATCTTGTTGTGAAATAGCTTCCTCCCAAAACATTTTAGGAAGCTTTGCATTTGCAAGCATACATCTCACAATCTCAAGCTGAGTTCTATTGAAACGTTGTGATATACTTGTTGAACTGGTACCAGCACACAACGGAAGTGAAAAAAATTGATAAGCACTCTAATTAATTAGTTTTGGCAGAAATGAAAACATGCTTAAACAGAATTTAATGTGTTTCAAGACATACCTTTGAAGAACCGTTGAAATCTTGATTTTCGGCTGCTAATTCCTCCAAATCTTTGTGCAGACCACCACAAGATCTTCCCTACTATTCTCTTGGTGCTCTAGATTGAGTTATGGGATCAAAATAAGCTGGAATCAAAGGAAATTTAGAGAAAGCTCATTGTAACAACCTAAATGAAGAACATTTTTTTCTACTCGAATTTTTCAGGAAAAATTCAATCGGTTGCAACCTCCCGAAATCACTCCAATCTCTTCAATATATTGTAGACAATCGTGCAAAGAGATTTGCTGAATGGGATGCAGCTCATGCTTGGAGTAATTGAAGGTTGAAGATAATAAGATCTTAGTGAGCAACTTTGAAGATGAAGATGAAAAAATTGATTTTTTTCATTTTGTGTTTTTCTATTTCCAAAATCCAAAAAATGATTCTAAAATCATATTTTATTTCTAAAATAAAAATTTATTAATTTTACAAATTAATTTCATAAATTAATTTTCTAATAAAATTAATAAATAATTATTTAAACAATTTAAATAATTCTAATTAATTTAATATCCAATATTAAATTAATTTTTACACAAATCCATCTTCATACACATTCTCCAATTTCGTTTGATTCTAATTTGAATGTTTCAAATTAACTTATCATGCTACTCTAGAGCTAATCCATTTTCGAGCTAGTAGGGGGACCTTGTGGACCTACAGATCATGGGCTCCAACGATCCGAGATTAATCGACTAAACTCATTAAACCGATCTAACCCCCATTCGTTAACTAATAGATCACTCCTTTAAAGCCCATAGTTGAACTCCCCCCGCTGGAGATATATTATGTCCACTTGATGTAACCATGATTAGTAAGTCAACCATTCACAGGTTGTTCGTAATAACGGGTAGGTCAAATCTCTATTTTACCCCCGAAATTACCTCTTGTTCCTTGAGTCCCCACTGATCCCTTAATGAACAATTGTTTTGTGATACAATCAACAAAACCGAGTCCCTCTCAGGCCAATGAGAGGGCGGGATCCCTTGTTCAAAACCCAAAATTAGCATTTAAGGGAACAACCTCTCTACTATCCTTAAAAGTGGGTAGGAGTGAACTCTATCTTGCACCCTATGTCCCCAGCTATCTATCCATTCTTACCCCTGAAATGGAAGGTTTATTGAGCCGGCGCTGTTGAGCCAACCCTCACCTATGCAAATTAAGGATAATTCCAAATAAACAGGAGTTCTAATTAGCTCAGGATTAAGGCCAAGTTACCTAGGTCATCGCTTTGAAATAGTCAGTCTTAAACAGTAGACAACGTTATAAAGTAAGAGTGACTGATTTCGTGGTCTGATCTTGTACAAACCCTTTTGCACAAGGACACCTCCACTCCTCATGTCCCAACATGAACGAATCAGGATCACTTTGTTTGTAGTACTTTACAACTCCTTGTAACAACTACAGAGCAGGCCACATCCAATAGTGTTACCAGAATAAGGTAACCAACTGTATTCATATACTATAGATCATTTTGACTATTTACTCGAATCTGATCTGCCTTTATGTCTCCACATAAAGTTCAAGTACTCATCCAATATTCAAGGGACTTTTAGATTTATTGGATTTCTATTAAGCAAAACGTCTATTCACTAACACCTTATTGAACTTTTAGAATAAGTTCCATTGTTTACAAACCAAGAGTTTTAGGACATAAAACCCAACAATACCGTTCTATTGTGGTGTGTAAGGAACTGTGTGATGATGCTTAATGCCAGATTCTTTACACAAATTTATGAAACTGACATTCACATACTCCAGACTGTTATCTATTCTCAAAACCTTAATTCTTCTCATAGTTTGATTTTCAACTAGGATTTTCCAATATCTAAAGGTTTCAAAAGTATCACTCTTGTTCTACAAAGTAAACACTCACAACTTCCTTGATAAATCATCCACAATACTCATAAAGTATTTTGCTCCTCCAATGTTAGTAACCTTTCATGGTCCCCACAAGTCCGAATGGACATAATCTAGTATCCCTTTGGATAACTCTGTGCTCTTTGAAAATTTCACCCTCGTATATTTTCCAAGAGTACAATGCTCATAGAGAGGTAATTCTAAAGGCTTGACTTTACTAAACAAACCTTGTTTGTGTAATTCACTCAAGCCTCTTTGAGAGACATGGCTAATATCTTGTGCCAAAGGACAATTTCTTTATCACCTTGTCCTAAAACAATATTTGCACAATGAGTTTCAGCTTGAGGTTCCATTCAAAATATACAAGCTGTTTCTAAGTGTACCTTTCATTTCTAAAAGAAAACCTTTATAAATCTAAAGTACACCTCCTTCAACTTGCCATTAAAACCTTCGTTGTCCCAGAGAAATCAAATTTCTCTTTACATCAGGAACATATCGAACATCAAACAAAAACTTCTCCATTCCATCAAAGAGTTTCCATCTAACAGATCACATACCCTTTACAAGACAATATTGATTATTGCGCAACAAAACCTTCCCACATTTTAAGTTTCTCAAAATCTTGAAAGTAATGTTTATGAGGTGTCATATAGTAGAAACATCTAGAATCAAGTACCCACTCATCCTTAACTACATTCTCTGACACAGTTAACACTCCTGCTAAATCATACCACTCATGCACATTTGCAGCAATCTGTTCATTTTTCTCATCTTTCTTTTTCTTGTTCTTTAATTTGAAGAAATTTTTCATCCAAAGCCCTTCCTTATGGCAATAATAACATTTTCTCTTCTCTTTACACTTAGATTTAGATCTATGTTTAGTGTTTTTCACTTGTGATTTTCCTTTAGATTAAGATCTTCCTCTAACTACTAAAGCTTCAATATCTTTTTTCTCATTTTTTATTTCAAAGTTTTTAGGTCTCAAAGCATTTAAGACAATTTCTAAAGTTAATGAATCTCTGCCATACTTTATTGCAACCTTAATTTCTTTGTAGCTTTTAGATAATGAATGTAGGAGAATAACAGTCTGATCTTCAATATCTAGTTTTACTCCTGTATTTGATAGATCTATAATTATCCTGTTGAAATCATCTAAGTTTTCTTCTAAAGATTTGGATAATTGCATTCTAAATCCAAATAATCTCTCTTTCAACTAAATCTTGTTTGGCAAAGATTTACTAGAATAAAATGATTCCAACTTAATAGTTCTTTTGGTTCTTCAGTATCATTAACCTGTCGAAGCACATTATCAGTTAAATAAAGGATCATTGTGCTGTAAGCTGTTTCTTCCATCTCAACTTGTTTTCCTTTGGTTAAATCTGCAGGCCATGTTTATGGTTTATCTAAAATTTGAGTCACTTTCTGTTGTCCCAAAAGAGCCATAAGCTTCTTTTTCCAAAGGCTAAAATCCCCCCGTACCATCAAATTTATCTAATTTGAATTTTGCCAACATAAATGGGATTTTAAAAACAAACAGAAAAATATAGACCAACCAAAAAATATAAATTTTAGATCAGCCAAGACAATGGTCACAAACCAGTCCAATAAAAAATTTTAGATGAACCAAAACAAAATTAACAATTTTATCTAACAAAAAATTTAGATCAACATCAGCTCATTACATATACAAAAACAACCCAACCAAAAATACACATCAACCAAACCAACGGTACAAATCAACCCGACCAATCGCACAAATCAGCCAGCCAAAAAATATTTCAGACCATATATCAAATAGTGAAAAACAAAGTTGAAGAACGGAATACTCACAGGCTACCGAACACAACTGAAACTTACAAATTTTGTGATGAAAAACACTGCTACTGATTTATCAACCACAACTCTGATACCATTTGAAGTGAAAAATCTCATAAAACACACTGTTTATATGTAAAACAGTAAACCAAAAATCAAGCTTATACACATATGTATACCATTTCATAAACTAAATCAAAATAGAAGGGAGTAGAGAGAATAACACAAATATTTATAGTGGTTCGACCAGTGTGGGCTCCATCCACTATGCAAGATGAATTGTAACGTCCCAAAATCTAGATAAGATTTAAATTAATTCGTGCAATTAATCATTTCTTTTATTTAAAGGCCAAAGTCTAGGATTTTAAATATTTTATTAGTGATTTGAGTTTTTTGGGAAAAGGAGTTGGGGTTGTTATATTTATCTATTTATTTTGTTTATATCTATTTACTTTTGTTTGTCTTACCTTTTCCTAAAAAGAAGTAGGGTTAAGGGTTTGGTTATTTTTAAATAGGGTGACCTCGGGAAGCGTGCAATAGAGAAAAAAATCTCCTTCTTCTTCTCCTTCTCCCACCGACGGTGCCTTCTCCAAGGATCGCTACAGTTTTTTTCCTTCTTCCAGCCACGAGGAGCCTGCCGCTAACCGTGGCCGTCGTCGATCGCACACTAGAAGGCGTTGCCGTTTGCCATCGACCTAGGTTCGTGTTCGTCTAGCCCCACCAACGCCACGCCGTCATTCTCGTTCCGGCTCCGTTCGTGCCACTGTGAAGCTCGACCACTAGTGACTCGCAGCTGCATCTCTCTACCTCCAGCTGGTCGTGCTGCTTAACTCCACCTCTAGCCAGACTCGTCACGCGCCGACACTTCCGTCAGCCGTGCCTTGTCGAGTTCGTCAGTCACCAGCCTAACCCAAGCGTTGTTCACCAGTTTTGACGTGGACAGTTCCGATTTTCGCCGAATTGTAGTTGGTTCCGTCTGATTCTTCTGTTTAGGGTAATTTTCGGGTTCTTTTGGTAGGCTCTTTGTCATTGGTTGTATTGGGCCAAAGGTATTTTTTTACCCATGGAATTTTATGGTTGGATTCAAGAATTGTGGCGGTGAAAGAAGTTTCCAAGCGGAGTGAAGGTTCGTTTTGGGGCAGTTTGATATCCTTAGGTAAGTAGATGCAGTGTCAATGCTTTCGTAGGTGGGTTATGCTATTGTGTTTTGTGTCAAATTGTTGTTATAATAGTGTGGCCAGGTTGGACGGTTCATTTGGAGTGTTGGGAGATCGTTCAAGTGTGTTGGTTTCGTTGCTTTCATGCTTGCATCGGAATTTGCTCGTTAGGTCAAACATAGGTAAGTGGTTTACTACCGGTTTGCCCTCGAACCCAATCATGTGTTACGTATTGGTTCCTAAGTTAGAATAAAATATTTTGATATGCCTGCTGGTCAGATGAAAATTTTGGAAGCTTACGCTTATGTCACTGTATGTCAATGCTGTATGTTGTCGTAAAGTTTAATGGATGGATAAATTGTGAACTGTCGGGTGATCTTGGTATGATTATGACCTTGTTTGTATGCTTATGTCTGTATGAGATTTCAGTGGCTGTTAGTATTGCCATTGGGCTATGCACTTCGCATGTTGTGAGCCTTTAGGTCCACATCCTATGCTTATGTTCGGTGTCCTTTTGGGACCACTACTTATGTTTATGTTTGTGACCTATGGGGTCACTACTTATGAAAGCGTGCCTTCGGGTTCACCCCTTATGCCTATGCCTATAATGCCCCTAAAAACTCACTGAATGGGCCCAGTAGTGGGCCGCTTACTGAGTATACTTTTATACTCATCTTTTTATTTTCATGTTTTTCAAGTAAAGGTAAAGATAGACCGGTGCATGACAAAAGAGATCCGTGACCTGGCCATTTGGATGAGTTACTGCTTTCGCACTTAGGTTTCATGTACTAGAGTCTGGTTTAGGAGTCAGACATTTTAAAAATATTATGAAATATTCCTTGATTTTATTTATTGATTTATTTAATTGTTGTTTATTTTAAAGATGGGTTAGGGGTACCCCAAACAGTATTTTTTTTAGGTTCTCTTCTTTGCATATTTGAGCATTATTTAATTAAATAAAAATCTTATCTCTTTTATTTAATTATTCTTTGAGAAAATTTATTGCCAAGCCTATGCATGCATAAAGTAGCGTCCTAGAAACATATTAGAAATTTGGGTCGTTATAGTTGGTATCATAGCCTAAGTTTTAGGTTCTGTAGACTGACTTACATCGTGAGTCCAAATTGTTCTTATGGCCACAAATGGATCTTTCATCATTGCCAGGTAGGTAAGAAAGTAGTTAGGGAGCGGGACCCTGACATACAAGAACCTGAGGTGCAGAGCCAAGAAGTGCAGGACCCGCAACCCCGTGACCCTTTTGGGTCAACCTGGCAGAAGGTTAGACCAAGAAGCGGGCCTCGAGCTTCGACTGTGCCCCTGCCAGGACCGTCATCCTAAAAAAATCCAGTAGAATATACGGCTATGGTTGCAACTATTGGGAATGTCGTCACGCAGGCCGTAGTAGGCAGCTAAGGGATATGATGGTCGAGCAGATAGCTCAACACACACAGTCACAGCCGGTGCCATCCTTGTTGGTCCCATTACCACCAGTTTAGAATCAAGATAGAGCTATGAACCGGACTGTGGCAGGCCCTTCCTTGGAGGCCAGATATCTACGGGACTTCAAGAAGATATGATCCCTCAACGTTCAACGGGCCCTTGAAAGACCCCATAAACGCAGAGTTGTGCTTGTCCACTATGGAGGGGATTTTTCAGTACATGAGGTGTCCAAAGGGGCAGAAGTTGCAGTGTGCCGCTTTTGTTCTCATCGATAATGCTAAGCGCTGGTGGCACTCACCTGAGAGAATGATAGAAGCCAGTGGAGGCCAAGCCACGTGGGACTAGTTCAAGGAGCGGTTTTACGAGAAGTACTTCTCTACTCACATGAGGTACAACAAGCAGACCGAGTTCAAGAATCTGAAGTAGGGGACCATGACAGTATAGGAGTATGAGGAGAAGTTTGACAGGTTGTCTTGCTTCGCCCCTGATTTGGTGTCTACTGAAGCAAAGAGGGCTGAAAGATTTATGCAAGGACTCCGGGACGGGGTGCGAGGTATTGTGCAAGCTCTGAAGCCTCCCACCTACGCCGTAGCTTTTCGAGCAGCAGTATGTGTGGGATGTCCTTTAGGGATAGAGTTCCTGAAGTCCTTGACGGAGGAACCTACCCCAAGCCAGAAAAGAAAAGCTGAGCAGAAAGCTCTGGGACCTCCGCAGAAGGTTCAGAGTATAGACAAGTCGTTAGGGCACGCCCAATGGCAAGCTACTGCTTCAGAAGGAGTTTGGAGGGAAAGATCGGTGTACAAGTCGTGCGGGAAGCATCATTGTCTAATTGGCATGGGGACTTGTTTCAGATGTAAGCAGGCAAGGCATATAGTAGACCAATGCCCTAGTAGTGGTTCCGAAAGTGCGGGGGGTCAGCCCCCGAGTTCGCATCTGGGTAATTCAAACCGACAGCAGCAACAAGGTCGGGTCTATGCCATCAGTTGTCAGGAAGCTGAGCATTTAGGAACAGTAGTGACAGGTATGTTCCCAATCTTGGAGCACTATGCCTTGGCATTATTTGACTCTGGTTTGTCTCACTTTTTCATTTCATCGTTGTTCGTAAAGCATGCTATGTTAGTTTTAGAACCCTTGGGTTATGTTTTATTAGTATCTACAATGTCAAGAGAAATCATGATAGCGAGTGAAAAGATAAAAGTGTGTTAGTTAGAAATAGAGAATCGCACCTTTGATGTAACTCTAATAGTATTAGACATGTGATGCTCGATTTTATGAAGTGGAAATGTGGATGATATGCGATGGTGAAATTGCATTGTGCACTCAATTTTCCTCAGCAGAATCCAAGTGTAAATTCCACTGAGTTTCCTGGTAAGTCTAGAGTCGAACACAGGGACTTGTGAAAACAGGTTGCGTTGGTAATTTTTATGAAAACTTTGCGGTGGCCAAATAAATAAATTGATGGTTTGTTGTTGATTGCGTTAATGAGAAAATAAAAAAATGCGACGGATTTGAGAAAAGTCAGTTGTATGATAGATGCACTGAGTATGCGATGAATGGGCTGAGAAGATCTTTAGCTAGCGTTACTTTGGAATGCGTCAGACTATGCGATCATGCTACCACCATGCATAACAAGTCATTTTCCAATGCAAATGTGATGCTCCTAAGTCTAGGACGCATGTGTTGAATGCAAAAGTGTCCATAGAGCTTATCCCTAAGTCTTTACACTTGTCCTATGCGATGATGCAAAATGCATAAAAGTAAGGTGACCGCATACAGTCATATCCTATCTCTAGGATGCATGCGATGCGTTGATAACAAATAGTGCTTATTCCTAAGCTTTTTGATAACTTGTAGAAATACAAGTTATTTATATTGCTTTATTTAGATATTGCGGCCAAAAGAAAGGAAAGTTGCGTTAATTGTATGGAAATTAGCTAAGAAATGCAAGAATTATAAATTGTCGTCAATACACCCACTAACACCATCGCAATGGTAGAAAAGAATATTTCAATTCTGTTTTGCAGGAAATCAAGTCACCACATGCGTTCATGGCACAAGAGAAAAAGAACAACGCATCTACGTCGCATTGCGCCCATCATTCAAGAATGAATAGACGATCAATGCAATGATGGCGCATGCGCCAATCGATCGAGAGCTAAGCGATCAACACAACTTCAACCGCATGCGGTAATAAAAAACAACACCATGTATCAGACGCTAAATATTAGTATTGAATGTCATGATCATTTTCATCTCCATCTTTCTGTCTATTTCTGTTCCTCCATTAATCGCTTTATCCATGATATTTTCTTAATCCTTTGGTAATTAGAATGAATTAAACAAGTAAATTAAACTGTGGTAGAGAAATAAATATGTTTAGCTAAAGCATGGTAGATGGCATCTTCACCTGTGAGAGCAGAAGTGAAGATGCCATTCTGCTTGTCGAGAGAAGGTTAGAAGAATGCGTTAACTAAAGCGAAAAGTACTTCCAGAGATGGAAGAAACCTTGCGTTCATTACGTTCATCCCTGTTTCACCACAGAGATGTGGGAACACGGCCGATCACCGAGAGGTGTACGCCAAGGGAAAGCGGAACCATAGTTATATTTAAGCAATTAATGAACTTGCGATGTTTATATTAATTACCCTTTCTATCTCTGTTTCATACATAAAGACTTGCCACCGCATAACACGACCCATTGTATAATCTTCGTAATCAGTCTCAATCTCAGTATTATGTATCAGTATCCTGTATCTTGTATCATATTAGCTTAGGTTTACTTTTATCGCACTTTATTTTATTATCGCAACTTTACTTTACCGCAATTTTAAATATCTGTATAAACCAATCTTTTATTAATTGAAAAACCCCTAGTCACATATATCACAAATGTAACGCATTAACTACGCAATCCCTGTGTTCGACCTTGGATCACTCCGAGAAACTTGCGGTGAAATTATACTTGGTTTCAACACAAGGAAACTTGTGACAACGCAGAGCATACTACAAGCATTCCATTAATAATGCATGCATCTAGAAGTAGTATCGCATATCATCCCATCATCAATTTTATATGTCATCAAGTTTATGGCGCCGTTGCTGGGGATTGGTAACGGTTAGTGTTGAGTATGTTTGTGGTATTTTTCATGACAGATCTCTTTGTACTGGCTGTTTATCACGAAGAGCAGTCTGACGGCTTATGAGCTCTGGAGTGATCCAGATATTCTAAGCGAACCTAGAGATCAGGTGAAGGCCAAATTAAGTGGTGAAGAAGAAGCATGGCTAATAATAACGAGGCAACCACAGAGAATCAAAGGGAAAATTGGCCAGTGCAAGACTCCATATTTCTTGCTGCTGACTGCAACATTCTTATGAGGAACTATGCGGCGCCGAATTTTTATAACTTCTCGCCAAGAATTTCAAGACCCATGGTTGAGGAGAATGTAAGCTTTGAAATAAGACCAATTATGCGGCAGATGATTCAGAATGTGGGGCAATTCGGGGGATTACAAGGAGAAGACCCACATGCTCATTTGACGAGTTTTGTAGACATGTGCAGTGCATACTCCATGCCTGGTGTGACTCAAGAAGGACTTAGGTTATATATTTTTCCGTACACACTGCAGGACAGCAAAGAGGTAGGCTCAGTCATTAGAGCCAGAAGAGATTAACGCATGGGAACAATTGGTTGACAAGTTCATGAACAGATCCTTCCCTCCAGCCGTCAACGCAAGGAGACAGAGGGATATGTTGAATAACAAAGGAGTTATATGAAACTTTGAGCACCACCTGGGTGTGTTTCAAACAGTTAGTGAAGAGTTGTCTGCATATCGAGATTCCTGATAGCATTCTGATGAAGACTTTTTACAATGGCTTAGATCAATCAACACAAGCAGTTGCCGATGCCTCTGTAGCAGGAGGATTAATGGACAGATCATATACGAAAGCCTAGAGCATATTAGATCGCATCTCGCGACATTCTGATGAGGGGATTGATGCCGGGTTTGAGGAAAGTGGTCTAGAGTAAGAAAAAGTAGAAAGTGCTGATGTGTCAACTGATACAATGAGCACACTGGTAGATCAGATGACCATGATGACCTCGCTCCTTCAGACGATGGCTAATCAACAGAGAAATCTCTCTCAGGGTTCAACACAAGTTAATGTATTGACGCACGTGGCCGCAATGAATTGCGTTCAATGTGGAGAGGGACATCCAGTAGAAGTCTGCCCATGGAATCAATAACTCGTATATTCTGTCTACTACGAACCGTTTTGCAACATCTACAACCCTGGTTGGTGGGATCACCCAACTTTAAGTTGGGACGGGAGTCACAACCAGAGCAGCCATAGTTTCAATCAGAACAGTTATCAAGAGGATCGAGGAAACCCTCCGGTCTTCATTAATCCGGAATGTAGCCCAGGTAACTCTCAAAGTATACCACTCCATGACCAACCGTTCTCATATGATACCTCTTACAGTATCTCGTCTCTGGAGATGTCATTGAAACATTATATCGAAAAGAGCGAGGCAATTAGATAGGCGCAAGTTGCCTCCCTTAGAAGTTTGGAAGAGCAGATTGAACAGCTTGTGATTGAGTTGAAAAATAAAGCACTTAGTACGCTGCCTAGCAGTTTAGGAGCATCGGGGCCACGAGGTAAAGAGCAATGTCACGCAGTGACATTAAGGAGTGGTAAAACAACAACCACTATGCTACTAGTACCAGATTCAACAATAAGACCAATGGATCTAACTGTTGATGATGACCAATCAATCAATAGTGGAAAAATTACCAGTCCAGAAGTAAGTATACCTACAAAAGATGAAGCTCTTCAAGACTTGAATTCTAAATCAATGCAACCTCTAGCTAGTGAAACACAGCAAGAACAGGACCTCAACGAACAGCCAACTAAACAAGAAGTAAGGCGGGATCCTCCACCTTTCCCATCCAGGCTGAAGAAGAAAGATGATAGCAAGCAATTTCAGAGGTTCCTGGACATTCTCCGACAATTACACATCAATATTCTCTTAATAGAAACAGATGCCGAGCTATGTAAAATTCCTCAAGGATATTTTGGCTAATAAAAGAAAGATCGGGGAAAATGAAACAGTTGCTTAACGTATGAATGTAGTGTACTGTTTCAAAACAATATCCCCACCAAAATGAAGGATCCTGGGAGTTTTACATTGCCCTACTCAATAGAAGGGAAGAAGGTCGGGAATGCACTGTGCGATTTAGGGGCGAGCATAAATCTAATGCCCTTATCAATCTTTAAGAAGTTGGATATCGGCAATGCAAGACCAACCACGATTACACTACAATTGGCCGATAGATCGATAACGCATCCTGAGGGCAAAATAGAGGATGTACTCGTGCAAGTGGATAAGTTTATCTTCCCAGTGGACTTTATCATATTGAATTACGAAGCTGACCGAGAAGTGCCTATCATCTTGGGTCGCCTATTTCTCGCAACAGGGTGAATGCTGATCGATGTGCAAAAAGGAGATCTCATCATCAGGGTTGACGATCAAGAAGTGAAGTTCAACGTTTTCAATGCGTTGAAGTACCCAAGTGATATGGAGAATTGCCAATATATTGAGGAACTACAGGAAGAACCTTGGCATGAGCCCCTGGAAGAGTTGGAGGAAGAAGATTTCGGAATCGGCGCAATGTAATGGAAGAAAAGCCAAACTGTACTCTGTTTTGCAGGAGACCAAGTCACCACTTGTGCTCAAGGCTCACGAGAGACTAATCAATGCATCTCTATCATACTGCACCTGTCAATCAATAATGAAGAGACGAATACCGCAATGGCGGCGCAATGCGACAATCGATCCGAGAGCTGCGTTTCAACTACATGCGATAATAAAAACAAACACCGCATGCGAACTTATGATCGAAAGATGCAGCTGAGTAAGCAGAATATTGAGACACGTGTATAACTAACGGTTGTGCAGAATTGACGGACTGATTGCATAACACAAGGAATAATATCCTTCCATCTTCGGAATTACCATAACCATGAGTGGGGACCACAAGGCCGGAGTCAAAGATCTGCACTTATAAATACCCCATTGATTTTAGAGAAAAATATGCTACTTGATACGGGGCTAAGTGCTGCTAGATTGTAGAGAGAAGGCTGAGCTGAGTGCTTAAGAGAAGAAATTCGGGAAGAAGACAAGATAAGGCCGAGAGGTGAATCTCAGATCCAACCTGCCAAACACTCGATCGGAAGCTCTGTGCAAAGATCCCTGCTACCGGTAGAGCAAGGCTGAGAGAGAAGCTCTTCCTACCATCAAATCCATCTTATCCGGCTAGCAGATCTCCATCGAATCTGTGTCAAGACAATAGCACTATTTGTATCTGTTTTATCTCTCTTTCATTGTGTAATTCATGTTTTTTTTATCTCTTCATTCACACACCATGTATCAAACGCTTAGTAGAAATATTAAATGTTTCGATAAATTCAATTTACCATTTCTGTCTATTTTCGTTCACCCACCAATCACTTTCTCCATGATATCTTCTTAATCCTTTGATGAGCAATATGAATCACTAAGAACTTAATCTGTATTAAAGATATAAAATATGTTTTGCTAAAGCATGCTAGACGGCACCTTCACCTGTGAAAGCAGAAGTGAAGGTGTCATTCTGATCTATCGAGAAAAGGTCAGAAGAATGCGTTAACTAAAGAGAGTAGTACTTCCAGACATGGAAGAAAACTTGCGTTCATTACGTTAGTCTCTGTTTCACCACAGACACGTGGGAGCGCGGCCGATCACTGAGAGGTGTACGTCAAGAGAAGAGTGGAACAGTATTTGTACCTTTAATCCAATTAAGAACTTGTGTTATTTATATTATTTGTCTTTGTCTTTCTATTCTGTTCATAAGACTTTTCGCCATATCCCATGTCTTTGCATAACTTTCATAGCCAGCCTTAATCCCAACATCTTGTACATGTAGTCTGTATCTTGTATCATCTAGTTTAGGTTTACTGTCTTTTTATGTTTTTATCGCATCTTTACTGCTTTCCTTTATTTTATTGCAATTTATATACTTGTACAAACACACTTTTAAAGATTGAAAACCTAGTCGCATGTATCATGAACGTACTTTAATAACCTAAACCAGTCCCTGTGTTCGACTTCGGATCACATCGAGAAACTTGCGGTGGAATTACACTTGGTTCCATTATAAGGAAACTTGTGACAACGCATGGCATACTACATGAGCATCCATAATTAACGCATAATTAGACGTAGTATCGCATCATTGTGAGAAATTTATATCATCCATCGAAACACATTACAAGTTTATGGTGTCGTTGCCGGGGACTATGGTTAACGGTTTATTGTTTGAGTGTCTTTTGGTATTTTGCAGGACAGATCTCATTGTACTGGTTGTGCAACGTGGAGAGCAGCTTGACGGTTTATGAGTCCTGGTGCTGAACCAGAATTCGTAGCTGACCCTGAGATAGAGCGAACTTTTCGCGAAAGGGTATGTCAGAATAGAATTCTGCGAAAGAATGTAGCCAACATGGTGGACAATAACGATAACGCGGTGCCAGTGGTAAACCAAGGGTCTGTTTGACTAGCTCAGGATCCTGTCTTCCTGGCGGCCGATTGCAACATCCCAATGCATAATTATGCAGCACCCAACCTGTATGATTTTTCGCCTGGAATCTCGAGGCTGACTATGAAGGAGAATGCGCGCTTTGAGATCAAGTCGGTCATGTTGCAGATGATTCAAAACGCCGGATAGTTTGGGGGTTTGCAAGGTGAAGGACCACATGCCCACTTAACCAGTTTTGTCGAAATGTGTGGCAATTTCTCCTTACCTGGCGTCACCCCAGAAAATATAAGATTGTATCTGTTCCCTTACACCTTGAGGGACGAGGCTAAGAGGTGGGCTTATTCACTGGTGCCCAACGAGATCACTTCATGGGAGCAGCTGGTGAAGTGGTTCATGAAGAAGTTCTTCCTACTTGCCGTCAATGCAAGAAGATGAAAGGTTGTGTTGAACTTTGAACAGAAGGAAAATGAGATCCTAAGCACCGCCTGGGTGCGATTCAGAAGATTGGTGAAAAACTGCCCGCATATCGGGATTCCTGATTGCGTCTTGATGGAAACATTCTATAATGGCCTGAACAGAGCAACGGAGGCTGTTGCTGACGCCTCCGCGGTAGGAGATTTTATGGACAAGACATACATAGAGGCCAAAGTCATCAACGACCGCATCTCGCAGAATATGGATGACTGGATAGATGATGGATATGGAGGCCGAGGTGTTGATAGAAGAAAAACTGAAACAACCATTGTCCCTACAGAGACAATGACCACGTTGGTCGCCCATGACCTTGATCCTGCAGAGACAATGACCACATTGGTTGCCCAGATGGCCATCGCTCCACAATCAGCCCCTGCGCCGACTCAAGTGGTCGCAATCAGTTGCGTCAACTGTGGAGGGGCTCACGGAGCTGATGGATGCCCATTGAATTTTCAGCAAGTGTGTGCTATCCAAAGTAACCCTTTCAACAACACCTACAATCCGGGCTGGAGGAACCATCCTAACTTTGGTTGAGGTGGCAATCCCAACCTAGGGGGGCCAACGAACCATCAAGGGGGCAATAGAGGAAATCCTCCGTTTCACCACAATCAGGGGCAATCAAGACCGCATAACCAGCAACCATCATCATCATCTAACACCTTGGGAGGCTTGCTAGAGATGCTGTTGAAGCAATATATGGATAAGAATGATGCAATAATGTAAGCACAAACGTCCTCTATAAGGAATCTGGAGATCCAAGTGAGCCAGTTGGCCTCTGAGCTAAGAAGTCGAACACCTGGAACACTGTCCAACAATTTAGAAGCCCCGAGATCTACAGGGAAGGGGTAATGACCTTAAAGACATTGAGCAAGCAAGCCTCACCACCTGCGGAGATATGGATTGCGATCACCAAAGACAACGTAATTTTTGGTCCATATCTCGATACTATGTTTAAAATTGCTTTATTGAATTCCTATCTCTTTAAATTCTGAATTCTATCTTAAATGCTTCATTTAATTCAAATTTTGACTTTATGAATTTATTTCTCCATTTACTTCTGTGCATTTAATTTGGTCTTGTCTTTAATTCTTTGACTTTTTGTAATCATTGCGTGTGCTTTAAATTGTGAATGATTGAGTAGTAAAGGAAAATGTATTGCCGCAAGTCTTAGCACTTGGGCTGATGAAAAAAAAAAGGAATAAAACAATTAATAACAAGAAAGCAAGATGACAATGGACGCATCCCAAACCAACTAGGAATGCCTTGCGTTCACCTAACTCAACTGTGTTAAGTTGAGGGGTGTGTTGCATTCGCATGTGTCCTTTGCCCATCCTTAGCCAAATGCACTATGTTGAGGTATCCTCCAGAAATTCGTTGGTTAAGGGGTGTGTTGCGAGCATATATGTGTTGTTGTCCGTCCTCTGCAAAGATACAGTTGCGTTAGCGAACACAATGCGTTATGCTTTATCATGCGTCCATTCAAATAAAATATTAAAGAAAAAGTCGTTTGGCAATGTAGGAAGAAGTCCAACCGATTTGTATCCCCAAGAAATTATGACTTGGCAGACGAAAGGACGTTTTATCTAAAAATCCATAAATGAGGGAGGTGGAACGACGCGTCTGTTGAAATGCTCGAGGCCAGTCGTCGTGAAAATCGCGTGGGCCCCACCATGGCCCAACCTATAAATATAGCCTTCCCCCTTGTTGGAAATCTTTTACCCTACATTGGAAAACTCAGAAACCCTAGCGTTTTGCATTATGAATCGTTCTTTCTCCCCAGAAACGCGAACTCTCCTCAGACCTTTCCAAGCTCGATATCATGGCTGACCAAACCCCAAACCAATCCGCTTCACCTTCCACCCTTGACCAAGCAGCCATGCGAGAGGCAACATTCCTAGCTGCCAGTCGCCAGCTTGCTGCCCAAGCCCCAACTATATCCAGACTTGCCGAAAGAACCCGGAGAAAACCTTTAGCCGTTAGGCCTCCTGTGTTCAAGAGAGAAGGAAGCACCAAGAGCATGCCTACACCTTCCGTCTCCACTAAAAGCGAAAGGAAGAGATGAGATGATACAGAGGTGTTTGGCAATATCCTCAGTACTTTGGAGCAAGGAGGTGGACTGCCCGAGGCATGGGTTGTAAACTAACCACTACCCATGGAGGAGGAAGCGACGGTAGTGGCAGATGAAACAGTAAAGGATGGAGTAGTGGTGGAAGAAGTGGTGGTTGAAGAAGAAGAAAAGAAAAATGATGTCCTGGTCCCAGAGACTCAGAAGGCAACTATCATCGCAGAATATTATGAAGAGCCTCGAAGAAGAGAAGACGAGGAAATTGCGATCAAGGAAAGAGAAGAAGAAGAGATCGCAGTCGAGGAGGCCAAGGAAATGGAGGTCGTATTAGTAACCCATGACATTGTGATGGAGGAGGTTGCAGGGGGTGCGCTGCCAGAAGAGGCCGAGAAGGAAGATATGAAGAAGGCAGTAGAGCCATAAAGGAAGAGAAGAAGAGAGAGAAGCAGCCAGCAAAGGCTGAGAAGAAAGATAAGAGAAAGAAGAAGAAGAGTAAGGGAAAGAAGGCTGGAGAGGCGGAGTCTTCACGTCATCGCAAGGCAAGAAAGAACAAAGAACAAAAGGATGATGACGAAGATAAAGAGGCCAAGAAGAAGAGGAAGAAGAAGGAGAAAGAGGAGAGAAAATTATGCCGGCGTGAAAAGAGGCGCCTAAGAGAAGAAGAAAAGGCAAGGTAGAGGGCTGCGAGCCCTGAGAAGGATGGAGAATCAACCTCCGTAAGAGGGGGGAACGGTGCAACTGATGGAATGGCCACAACCGGTAGCAACACAATTAGTTGCGATAGATGAAGGAAAAGAAACAGAGGGAACCCCCTTAATGCGGCGTCACAGGGAAAATACGCCACAAGGGTCCAACATCAACCCTCAAAGTTTTATTTTAGCTTTGGAAGAGGAGGAGAGAAAAAGAAAAGAAAAAGAAGAGAAGTAAGAAAAGATGGAAAGAAGCAAACTCATCATTGCAGAGGGGAATTGAAGAAGAAGATTGGAGTTTGAGGAGATGCGACGTAACAATGAGCTTGCCCGACTTGAAGGGATCTGGAAGCATGAGAAGGAACAACGCCTATTGCTGGCCTCTGAGCAGTTTGAAGAAGAGTTTGAGAGAGAGGAGAAAGAAGAAGAAGAAGAAAGGAGGAGGAAGAAGGAAAAAGAGGAGAGACTGTTTTTGGAAGAAAAGAAGAGAAAACGCAAAGCTAACAAGAAGTGCTTGTATAAGAGTAAGGGCAAGGAACTCATTGAACGCGAGAAAGAAGAACAGTGCATGGAGAGGGAAAAGAGACCAAGGCAAGCTGCCCGCCTTGCACAGGAAAAAGGCAAGGACGTAGTAGAAAGCAGCGAGCCCGCATCAGCCAAGAAGCGGTCATAAAAAAGAAAAGAAAACGATGACATGTTGATTGAGATGAGCTTCTACCTTACGCCGACCCCACTACCTGACCTCATCACGAGCGTCATTGTGGAGCATGGGTGGGACACGTTCTATCAGTGCCCATCCATCATCGTGCCTCAGGTAGTACGGGACTTCTACCGCGGGCGTCTGCACGAAAATAAGGATGTAGTGACTTTTAAGGGAGAGACAGTACACTTCAGTGCAAAGGACATCAATGAGCTATATCAGATGAAGGACAACCCTGATACACTAGGGAACAAGATTATTGATGATTCTACAGAAGAACTAATGGCAGACGCGCTGAGGGTACTAATGCAACTAGGCACAAGATGGTTGGTCTGACCTAAAGGCATCTGCACCCTGGAGTCCAAGTCTTTGCTACTGGAGGGAAGGCTCTGGGTTTATTTGGTCAAGAAGCGGCTGATCCCAACAACGCACGACATAACTGTATCAAGAGATCAGGTAATGGCCATATACTGTATTGCTTGCAATATTCCTATCAACGTGGGGAGGTTGATCGCAGGGCAGATCAGAGCATTGGTGGGCATATACGAGGGCAGTACTTCGTCCCGTGGATCGTCTCAAGTTTATGCCTAACTGTGGGTGTAGGCATTGATGAGGAGCCCATGCCAGAAGTCCATGGCCTCATCAACATCAAAATATTGAGGATGCTTCTCAAGGATTCCTCGCATTGCCCCGAGCTGCCAGTAAAGAGACTTGCGATCGATTTGAATGCACCGTAGAAACCCAGACCAAAAAGAAGATGAAGAGAAGAAAAGGGAAAAGAAAGGGTTCATGAGTCACCAACGCAAGATCCAGAGCCCATAAACCCTCTTCCTTTAGTTATCCGATCTCTAAGCCCTCTGAGCCTGTCGGCGCAACCTTCTTCCTCTTTACACGAACCTTTTACAAACCTTCCTCTTGTCCCCAACTCTTCTGTTATTCACCCAGCAGCCCCCACTTTCACTTACAACTTCATCACCACACCCCATCATCCCACCACCGCAAGTTGATGACCCACACGATTTGGGTGAAGGTACATCTGCCCAACCCCAAACCGGTGCTGGCGAGACATCGCAGGCACAACCATCTCCACCTCCCTGGCTGTTGAGTTAGCTGAAATGAGAACCCTCTTCTCTTAACAGTAAGAGCTTGTATCGCAGCAGCACCACTTCTTTAATCAACAATTTGAGGTAGTAATGGAGCGCATTGATGATATTCAACGTAGTGCTGCCACATCAAGAGAGCCGCTGATTAACATGCAACGCAACATTTATAAAGTCCATATGCACTAGAGAATGATTGCGGAGCGTAATCAAGAGTACTTCAACTTTCTTACCGCATATCTTCATGGTCCAATGGTGCCCTTAACTCTCCGGCATCACTTAAATTTTGAAGATGCGCCTCCTGCACCACCTCAACATCCCCCACTAGATCCCCCAGCTCCCCATCCTTAATGTTTACTCTTTCTTCCAATTTGAGTTTTTTTTTATGCGGCCATTCATTATTTGTATTCAATTCTTTTATTATTTGTAAGATAATCAAATTCTTTGACTCTTGTACAGGCAATAGAAATTTTTTTTGTAATGCGTTCATTTGTAATATATTTGTATACTCTGTTAATAGTCAATACAATCAGAGTATATATTCACTCTACTTTTTGCCCGTGCCTCATTCTTTATCTTCCTTTGTTAATTTTTGTGACATTCTTAGTCTTTTATTTTTACGATCTTCATTGCGTTGCTATGATGTATTATATGTTTACACTTAGAAAAATTTCCCATACTTGGTACATTCTGACTAACGATTAGTTAACTCTTAGTTTTTAGAGTACTTTACCTTTTATCTTTCAAAGTTCTGCTCAAACCTTCTTTTTGAATTTTTCTTTTAAGTTGTTTGTCTAGTCATATCCAAACAAACGCAATGAGGACTTGCTCATCTTTAAATTTTGGGGGTGAGGAAGTCGAGCAGATAATATATAAAATATGTAGTATTTAAGAAAAATGTGTCTATTTAAATAATATATATAATATATAATAAGTTATGAAAACTCCAATGTCAGCACAAGGGAAAAAATTTTCAAAACTGATCCCAACCTGGATAAGAAGTTTAGTTGTGAAAGGGCCTGCTCGTAGTTAGATGTGTCGTATGACACCTAGAGGAATCAAGCCAAAACGAAGGTGGGTTTCCAAGAACAAGTATATAAACAAGAAGAAAATAAAAAGTAAATGCCAAGGGACAACTCTACTGATTATCATGAGTTAAAGTTGAAAATGGCACACCAAACCGTAGTTGGATGTTCGCGATGAACACCTGTGGAGACAAGCCAAAAATGAAGAGTGTCAATATGATCAAACTGTCTCTAAGTGAATAAATGACGCAAATTTTTTTACTCACCGCATATAGAATACATGGTGACAAGTTGTTTTGATGAAGAAGAGATAGAACATTTCCTATTTTGAAAACTAAGTAAAGTGTTTTAAGCAGAATTTTGTTACATAGAAGAATTAAATAGGGCTTGCTAAGAAATTAGCAAGGATAGAAGGAAAGAGATGTCAAGTAATGTGCCTAAGCGTAACATTCGGAGCGACCAATCCATCGCAGAAATATAGACAGGAATGGAGCAATGATGTGCCTTAGTAGAAGAAATATGCTTGAGGACAATAATATCTAAATTTGGGGGTGTGAATAACTTGTAGAAATACAAGTTATTTATGCAACCCGTTAATCTAGATATTGGCGGCCAAAAAGTTAGTAATTAAATACGGCCAATTGTATGAAAATTAAGCTTAGTATTTGCAATAATTAATAAATGTTTTGCGATTACACCCATCTAACAGCCAAATAAGATGGAAGACAAGCCGAAACTTTACTCTATTTTTTGTGAACCCCGGAATCCCATTTCTCTACTTGAGTATGTCCCTATTGAGAATTGTGTGATGAGTAGGTTGATTGAAACTAGGGGTTGAAATGGTAGAGAAAATAGTGGGAAATTTAGAAGAAAAGAAGGAAATTTGTGGAAAGGTTAAATTTTGGGAAAATTTTGGAAATTTGGCTAAGTATAGAATTTTTTGTTTTGTGCTAGAGTGGTGTTGATGCCGTTGGAAGAGTTGTTTGGTGAGGCATGAGGCTGAAGAAGGAAAAAGGAGATGAATGGCATTGGAAGGTAACACGGGTGGGCGAGGCATGCATGGAAAGACAGCCATGCGTCGAGCAGCCCGATTGGACCGCAATGCATCGAGTGGAATACGCCCGTGCATTAACCGCACTGCCAAGTGACTGTGCCCTCGTGCATTGAGCACACTGGCCGCGAGCAAGACCACTCCTATGCAGTGAGCAACCCTGTCGAGCATGCGAGGTGCCTTGCCATGCAGCTAAGCGTGTAGCCCATGCCAATGCACCCCATGCGAGCGAGTGAGCGATGGCTTAGCACACGTTGCATCCATCATGCATCGAACAGCACGCCTATGCACCTAAGCACCCGACCCAAGCATCCAAAGGCATCGACGCGCAGCCCCATTGCGGCCCAAGCATGCCATGCGTCGAACGACAAGCACGTCCATGGCGTCGAGCGGCCGGCCTATGCAGAGCGCCTTGCGCTGGTGGCCAGCAACCATGCGGCCCATGCCAAGGAAGCCGTGCGAGTGAGCCATGCATCAAGAATGGACGGTCACCCTATGCGTTGGTGATGGTTAGCTCCTTGCGATGGCTAAGTTGAATTGTCATGATAGTGAATTGGCTTACTATGTGTTGCTTATGGACTAGGCGTTGAGCAACCAAGAGTTGGATGTATACAAGGATGAAATCATCAGGATAACATCATCAAAACCATGTGTCTTCTTGGAAGGAAAGCTTTAAAAACCTTAAGAATTTGAGGTGGTGGTATCAGATTGGAGGCCTATGACTTGGCAACATGGGAAGAAGACACTTAGCTTGCGATGACCACAACATTGCGTTGATGGGATGAGAAAGAGACACTTGGCCATGCAGCTAAGTAGGTGGTGTCAACTTCGGAGAAGGTTTGGACGCCTATAATAGAGCCATAAAACTTCATTTTTAGATCAAAACTCAGAAATACCATAAAAGAGTGGGAGAGTGGAGCAAACCTTGTATTGGAGACAAATCCATGCGTTAGATATAGAGGACGCATTGGACAGTGAGGTCTAAGGAGGACACATCAAATTGGGACGAGGAGTTCTCCTAATTTACTCGTGCGTTTGGAGTGATTTCAAAACCACCTGAAAGCTCTAAAAGTCTAGTTGTCAGGTAGGGTTTTCGGAAGAAAATCTCGAAGGGAGAGGGCTGGAAACTGAGAATAAGATAGAAGGATCAGGTTGTTAGATCAGTTTGGGCCATTCTTGAAGATTCTGTGATTCCGGCCAAATCACGAGAAGTTCTGAGCTCAAAATTTAGGGTAAGCTTCCTGAGATATTTTAGAATATGTTTGTAGGAGGAAGTATCTCAAATTAAAGTTTAGAACTATGAGTAATCTAAGCTGTAATTTGAATTTGGATTCTAGGGGTGAAAAGAGAGCCTGAGGTAGAAAAGGGAGCTACTAGAGTGAAAAGGTCCTAAGAAATCAAGGTGAGTGGCTAAAACATTTTGACTAAAAAATTTACTTAAAATTTTTTATTACAACGTGTTATAGAAAGCATGTTTTAAATAATATTATTCTCATGCCAGCTAGTTTTACAAAGTGAATTCCAAGCAAACCATGAATTATGTTTTAAACACATGCATGTGTGAGAAATTGTAGAAAAAGCGATTTATATGTGTTAAATATACTCGATACCGAAGGACATTTGAGAGAAAGTCATTTATGACTAATTTTTATATGTGTTACTTTACATGCTTTAAAGAGAAAGTCATTTATGACTAGTTTTACTTAAAACGCGATACCGAAGGACATTTGAGAAGGTATCTGCCCAACTAAATACTGAAGGACATTTGAGAAGGTATCTATTAGTACTGAAGGACGTTTGAGAAGGTACCAAACCAACTAGATACTGAAGGACGTATGAGAAGGTATCTGTACAGAAGTACCTAAAGTATGACGGTACTTAGAATGGCCACGTGCATGTAGGTAGAGTCAGAGATTGAGCAAAATGGTTCTCTCTTGACTAGTAGTTGGTGTTGGGATTGTTTTTACCCACAGTAGGGTTATCCACAATTGAGAAATAGTTTTATTGTTTTATGATTAAAACAACTTTATATGTTCTATGCTTGGAAAATGTTTATACTACAGTACAAGTACTGTAGAAGATTATATTTCAGTTAAATACTTTATTGAGATTTTTTATGAGAATCAATTATCTTTCTTAAGTCACTCACTGGGCGA
The DNA here is from genome assembly GCF_009727055.1 of Benincasa hispida. Lineage (NCBI taxonomy): Eukaryota > Viridiplantae > Streptophyta > Magnoliopsida > Cucurbitales > Cucurbitaceae > Benincasa > Benincasa hispida. The sequence goes on along the minus strand of NC_052352.1, from coordinate 14,911,162 downwards.
AAGCTCACCCAATTTTCAAATGTTTTCTCCCCCCCCCCCCCCCCCCCCCCGCGCGCCCCCAGGGTAGCGGTAAATCCTATGAAGATAGGCTCTTCATATCTGCTCTGCGGACGTAACGGAATAAGAATTTGTAAACCCGTCGGTTTAGGTGATTACTGTTTAATATTGTAACACATGATACTGTTGTTCATATTAGGGACCAAAGTTTTTTGGGTTTTGGACTTGTGAATTTAGTGTTGTAATGACTCTGAATATTTATGATTTCTGTTATATAAATTATGGCCTAAAGACATTCCACTGTATATAAGTTATATTTTGGTATCAGAGTTATTCCGCAAGAGTTAATAGGCAGTAAGTGTCAGCCAAAGGGTTGATAACTGCTACAGTCACGCCCTTCTCTAGGCTAAGAGGGTGGTCTGGGGCGGGCTGTGACAATTTGCAGGAGACCAAGTCACCACTTGCGCTCAAAGGCTCACAAGAGACTAATCAACAACATCTCTGTCACATTGTGCCCGTTAATCAACAATGAAGAGACGAATACCGCAATGGCGGCGCAATGCGACAGTCGATCCGAGAGCTGTGTTCAAACCGCAATGCGATAATAAAACAAATACCACATGCAAACCTATGATCGAATTGACGGTCTGATTGCATAACAGAAAGGAATAATATCCCTCCATCTCGGAATTACCATAACCATGAGTGGGGACTACAAGGGCGGAGTCTAAGTGCTACTTAGATTGAAGAGAAAGGCTGAGTTGAGTGCTTAAGAGAAGAAATCCAGGAAGAAGACGAGATAAGGCCGAGAGGTGAATCTCGGATCCAACCTGTAAAGCAAAGATCCCTGCTACCAGTAAAGCAAGCCTGAGAGGGAAGTTCTCCTACATCAAATCCATCCTATCCGGCAAGTAGATCTCCATCGAATCTGTGTCAAGACATTGGCACTATTTGTATCTTTCTATCTCTCTTTCATTGTGTAATTCATGTTTTCTTTATCTCTTCATTCACACACCATGTATAAAAACGCTTAGTAGAAATATTAAATGTTGATAAATTCCATTTACCATTTCTGTCTATTTCCGTTCACCCACCAATCACTTTCTCCATGATATCTTCTTAATCCTCTGATGAGCAATATGAATCACTAAGAACTTAATCTGTATTAAAGATATAAAATACGTTTTGCTAAAGCATGCTGAATGGAACCTTCACCTGTGAGAGCAGAAGTGAAGGTGTCATTCTGATCTATCGATAGAGAAGGTCAGAAGAATGCGTTAACTAAAGCGAGTAGTACTTCCAGACATGGAAGCAAACCTTGCGTTCATTACGTTAGTCTCTGTTTCACCACAGACACGTGGGAGCACGATCGATCACTGAGAGGTGTACGCCAAGAAAGAGTGGAACAGTATTTGTACCTTCAATCCAATTAAGAACTTGCGTTGTATATTATTTTGTTTTCTCTTTCTATTCTGTTCATAAGACTTGTCACCGCATCCCACTGTCTTGCATAACTTTCACAGCCAGCCTTAATCCCAACATCTTTTACTGTAGTCTGATCATTGTATCACTATTTTAACGTCTTTATATGCATCTTTACTCTCCTTTATTTTATTGCAATTTATATACTTGTACAAACACACTTTTAAATATTGAAAACCTGGTCACATGTATCATAAACGTATCGCAATAACCTAAACCAGTCCCCGTGTTCGACCTCGGATCACACCGAGAAACTTGTTGGTGGAATTACACTTGGTTCCATTGTAAGGAAACTTGTGACAACGCATGGCATACTACATGAATATCCATAATTAACGCATAATTAGATGTAATATCGCATCATTGTGAGCAATTTATATCATCCATCTAAACACGTTACACTTGGTCTTTGGAAAAGCTTGTCATCTGCTGCTCGAGTTAGAACATAAGGCGATGTGGGCATGCAAGAAGCTGAAGTTTGATTTAGCAAGTGCGGGGAAAGTTCGGAATCTGCAACTGAACCAACTGGTCGAATGGCGAAGGGATGCCTATGAAAATGCCAAGATCTATAAGGAGAAAACCAAGAAGTTGCATGACGACCGCATAAATGACTGGACATTCGTCGAAGGTCAACATGTATTATTATTTAATGCATGTTTGTGATTGTTCCCAGGGAAGTTGAAGTCTCGCTGGTCTGGACCATTCCGAATCAAGACTATCTTTCCCCATGGTGCAGTGGAACTGACAACGGAAGATGGGAACAACATGTTTAAAGTCAATGGTCAACGGATTAAGCCTTATTAAAGAGGCGACGTGGATCAACGCATGGATACCATTGACTTGGGCAAATAAGATTAACCGCTTGCGGGGGATGCTATTGTGTTAATTCTGAAAACTTTCTCCAATCTGCGTCCCTATCTATGTTTACTTGCTTTCTTTACAGCTTTTATTTACTGCTTTCTAAAATTACATTATTTACTGCTTATTAGAATTAGTATCGATATTTTCCTTCGATTTAATTCATTAGTATCTGTCCACGTCATGTTTAGTTTCTCTAACTCGTAGGCATTAGTAGCGATGTTCTTAAAATTTCTGTGAATGACTGGATGAAAAGTTGAACACCGCAAAGTATTTTCGACTAGCATTATTGATGAATTAAAAATAAAAATAAAAATTGGTATATAACGAGATGATGGGTGCATTCCATGATAACAGATACACTTTGTGTCCATTATACCCAAATGCATTGCGCTGAGGGGTGTGTTGCACTCGTGTGTGTTCTTTTTCTGTATTTAGCGAAGAGGCACTATGTTGAGGTAGTGTTGCACTGGTAGAAATATCGTGCGCCCGTCCTCCAGAAATGCGTTGAGTTAAGGGGTGTGTTGCGGGAATATATGCGTTGTTACCCATCCTCAGTAAAAATGTATTTGCGTTAATGGAAGCGCAGTGTAATTTTTAATCGTGCACCCGTCTGAATCAAATTCAAAAGATAACTGCAATTCATTATTTTTCTAGGTTTAATTAAATTCTTTGATTCTTTGTACAAGCAAAAATTTTTGTATTGCGTTATTTGTAATTACTTGTATACTTAGTTAATTTTCAATACAACTAAGTAACAATTCTATCTATATGCCTGTGCCTCTTCTTTATCATCCTTTGTCAACTTTGTGATATTCTTGATCTTCTATTTTGTGTTATTCATTGCGCTGCCATGATGTATAATATGCATATACATGGTAACATTTCCCACACTCCGTATTTTCTAACTAACACGTAATTAATTCGTAGCTTAGCATTACTTTACCTTTTATCCTTCAAAGTTTTGCTCAAACCTTCTTTTTGAAATTTTGTCTAAGTGTTTGTCTATTCTATCCAAACAACACAATGAGGACCTTGTGCATCTCTAATTTTGGGGGTGGGGAAGGTCTAAGTAGATGATATCAAGAGTATGCGGTCATTAAGAAAAATGCGATTATCATCTAAAAAAAAAAAAAAATTATAAATTTTCATATAAACTCCAATGTCAGCGCAAGGGAAACCTAAAAAACAATCCCAACCTGATAAGAGTTAAGTTGTGAAAGGAGCCTGCTCGTAGTTGGATGTTCGCATGACACCCATAGGAGCAAGCCAAAACGAAGGTAGGTTTCCAAGAACAACGCAATATGAAAAGAGAAAAAAATGAGCAAAAGAAAAAATAAAAGAAACAAGATACAACTCCTCTGAAATTCATGACTTAAAGTTGAGATTGGCACACAACCGTAGTTGGATGTTTGCATGACACCCGCGGGAACAAGCCAAAACAAAGGGTGTAACCATGATCAATTGTCACATCCCCACCCAAGCCTTAAACCCCAAGACCGGGAAGGGAGCATAAGATTGACTATATAAACTTTTAAGACAATACCTATGCTCAATATGTCCCCCATGTCTCCATAAATTTTAAATAGGTTTACAACATTCCCCCTATCTATCTATACATATAATTAAATTTTCTTTCTATTCATGGTTTGAGCCGTGCCCTGAGAGTTTACCGAATTCTTAGCTGGTAGTGGTATGTGATGGACTCTTCCTTGAACGCTCCGCTTTGCTACCTGGGGGGAATTAAGAAAACATTTTGAAGAGTGTGAGCTACTAAGCCCAGTGAGTAGTTCTTTTAAGATGAAATTCACTTTGAAAATCATCATTTTTGGGAAATCAATCACATGCCAACACTTGCATTATAACTCATGCACAGTCAAAGATATAATCATGCAACCGGTAATCTTTATCCCAAAAGCTACACGTAGCATGCATATCATATCATTAATCAATACAATTATCTATGGAAACCTTCCTATGACCCCAATTCCCGCCAATGTGCACACCGACCATTTTATTTATCCCGGTAGTCATGCTTAGGTACTTGACCATATTTCTTGTCGGTTGTCACCGACTATTATTTCCTACCGACCGAAGCCGACCATTATTTCCCACCGACCGAAGCTGACCAATTTTTCCCGCCAAGCACCTTTTGTTAAGCATGCTAACCACATCCCGGGCATAATCGCAGTTTCCATATAGTTACTACAAAAACAATATCATAACAATCATCATATCACCAAAGCATATATTTTGCATTTACTTATGCCTATATCTCTGTATCAAAGTGTAGAGTTAAATAAATATTCCTAATATGCCACACTGTATATATACTTGGAATCTTCTTTTTATATCAAGGCTATATAATATAGTTTTCACAATATACTTCACACCTACCAAAGTTATAAATATTAAAACTATATCACATAGGCGGTACCTAATATGCATGTCTTTAATTAAACTTCATTAAACGTAGCAAAGTCACATTATCACCCTAATATGAATTCAATTACTAAGACATCACAGTATGTCAAAGCCATAATAACGATCCTATCATGCATTTATATATATAAACATTCACAATATGCCAAAACTGTAATAACAATCATGATACTTCAACGCTATAACACTCACGATATATCGAAATTATAAAGCTATAACACTCATAGTTTTGCCAGTTTCCTCTTTCGTATTTTGTTTCCTGCCATTATCGTTGTTTGCAAGGAAAATTCCCAATTAATATCACTTCTTAAATATAATTAAAAATACTTCTTAAAGAACTACCAACTTACCTTACTCAGACCAAATTGGAATTTGAGTAGCACCTCCTTCGAATTTCCTTCCTTCCAGACCAACGGTACCCTATTCACTAAAAATTTACTCTCTCTATAGGATTTTTACTACTGGAATTTGTTTTGGAATGAGTTTAACTTTCAGCTGAGCCTTCTATTTATAGCTGTTCTCAGCTCCTTTCTGTGCGACAACTCACCATACAAATGGCTTTTCCTTAAGCTACCCATGCAAACTTGGGCTAACCGAGCTTTGAGTTGTCTAATTCTGAGTTTGCCAACCAAAATTACCTTAATTTGCATGTAATCTTAGCCGTACACTACTTCCTTAAGTCTTCCCACATGAAATCTCCCTTTGCCACATCAATCGCTTAATTTTCGAATTAATTATCCAAATTATTAATGAATGTGTCTAGCCCCTTTAAAATGCGTCCGTCTGTTCAATCTCGCTCTTTCCACTCTCGTGGCTCTCACTCTCTCCAACTTTCTTGCTGGTTCTGCTCTCGTGGCTCTTGCTCTCTCCCACTTTCTCGCTGACTTCGCTCTCGTGGCTTTTGCTCTTTCCCAATTTCTCGCTGTCGATCTCGCTTTCTCCTACTTTCTCGCTCAAATTCTTGCTCTCTCCCATTTTCTTGCTTAAATCAATCTCGCTCTCTTCCATTCTCTCGCTCAAACCAATCTCGCTCTCTCCCATTCTCTCGCTCAAACCAATCTCACTCTCTCCCATTCTCTTGCTCTTTCCCATCTCTCTGCCTTTACTCTCTCCAATCTCACTGGTGTCACCCTCTCCAATCTCGCTGGTGTCTCTCTCTCCCATTTTCTCTTACTCTCGCTTGGCATCACGCATAAGACAGTTTTTTGGTCCAATGCTTCCATCACCGCATGCCCTTTGCAACATGTAGACAATACTTAAACCATTGCGTTATTCCATACTTAATTCATTTATCTTGGTTTTCCTGCATCTAAATTCCTCATAATTTTATTATATTTTTTTGTTTTTATATCCTATTTCTTCATGTCTTCCAAATTAGGGTTAGGGTATTACATCAAGACTCTCTAATAAATGACGCAAAGTTTGACCACCGCATCCAGACACATCAAGTTGTTTTAACAAGAAGAGGTAAACATTCTTTTTAAAACTAGAAAAGCATTTTTGAGCAGAAATTTGTTGTATAGAAGAATAAAGTAGGGCTTTGTTAGGTATTAACAAGGATAGAAAGAAATTGCGATGTTAAGTAATGTGCCTAGGTAGAGCATTCGGAGCAACCAATTGACGTAAAATTTAGGATAGGAATTGAGCATTATTGCCTTAGTAGAAGATATGCTTGAGGACAAGCATATATCTAAATTTGGCGATGTGATAACTTGTAGAAATACAAGTTATTTATACTGCTTTATTTAGATATTGGGGCCAAAAGAAAGGAAAGTTGCATCAATTGTATGGAAATTAGCTAAGAAATGCAAGAATTATAAATTGTCGTCAATACACCCACTAACACCATCGCAATGGTAGAAAAGAATATTTCAATTATGTTTTGCAGGAAATCAAGTCACCGCATGCGTTCATGGCTCAAGAGAAAAAGAACAACGCATCTACGTCGCATTGCGGCATCATTTAGGAATGAATAGATGATCAACGCAATGATAGCGCATGCAACAATCGATTGAGAGCTAAGTAATCAACGCAACTTTAACCGCATGTGGTAATAAAAAACAACACCGCATGCGGGTAAATGATCGAAGATGCAAAAGAGTAACGCAATTGTGGAGGATCCAGACATGTGTACAGCTGACCGTTGTACATTTCTGGTGGGATTAATCGGGTAACAGAAGGAATATTCACTCCACCATTTCTGAAATTTCCATAACAATAAAGTGGGATCCACACTACAGAAAGTCAAAATTGAGCCTATAAATAGCCTCTGAAATTCTATGAGAAGATATACTTGGTACGGGCATATTTTGATATTTGTATATTGAGAGAGAGACTGGTCTGAGTACTGATCGAAGAAGATCCGGAAGATTTAAGAGATAAGGCCGAGAGATGAGTCTCAGGGCAAATCCTTTCAATCCCTGCCGTGAAGCTCTGTACCAAGGTCACTTCTACCGGACGAGCAAGCCTGAGAGGGAAGCTCTTCCTTCCATTCATTCCATCCGCCGACAAGCACATCCACTGTCCAGATCTATGTCAAGACGTTGGCACTTTTTTGTATTTGTTTCTATCTCTTATCATCAATTGTATTCGTCTTCTTAATCTCTATCATTCACACCATGTATCAGATGCTAAATATTAGTATTGAATGTCATGATCATTTTCATCTCCATCTTTCTGTCTATTTCTGTTCCTCCATTAATCGCTTTCTCCATGATGTTTTCTTAATCCCTTGGTAATTAGAATGAATTAAACAAGTAAATTAAACTGTGCTAGAGAAATAAATATGTTTAGCTAAAGCATGCTGGACGACAACTTCACTTGTGAGAGCAAAAGTGAAGATGCCATTCTGCCTGTCGCGTTAACTAAAGCGAAAAGTACTTCCAGAGATGGAAGCAACCTTGCGTTCATTACGTTCATCCCTATTTCACCACAGAGATGTGGGAACACGGTCGATCACCGAGAGGTGTACGCCAAGGGAAAGCGGAACCGTAGTTATATATTTAATGCAATTAATGAACTTGCGATTAATTACTCTTTCTATCTTTATTTCATACATAAAGACTTGCCACCACATAACACGACCCTTTGTATAATCTTCGCAGTCAGTCTCAATCTCAATATCATGTATCAGTATTCTATATCTTGTATCATATTAGCTTAGGTTTACTTTTATCGCACTTTATTTTACTCCCGCAACTTTACTTTACTGTAATTTTAAATACCTGTATGAACCAATCTTTTATTAATTGAAAAACCCCTGGCCGCATATATCACGAACGTAACGCATTAACTACGCAATCTCTGTGTTTGACCTCGAATCACTCCGAGAAACTTGTGGTGAAATTATACTTGGTTTCAACGCAAGTAAATTTGTGACAATGCAGAGCATACTACAAGCATTCCATTAATAACACATGCATCTAGAAGTAGTATCGCATATCATCGCATCATCAAATTTCAAGTTAACACTCCTATCTCTTGATTATGCATTCTAATCTGACTCTCCCGAGCCTAGATTCTAACCTGACCTTCCCAAGCCTAGATCCTGTCCTTAGACCACCCTCCCAAGTATCTCTAATGGATGAATGAAGCATACATAATACAAGATAATCGTATAGAGTGAAGATTCCCTAGTTGTGCTAGCTAAATGCTTCTCAACCCATTCAACTAATTTAGATACTCATGCGTAAATAACAGAGAGTGAGCAGATATAGAGAAATAGATTCCATTTCGATAAATGAGTAGAGTACAAAATAACAATGAAAGTTAAAGGTAGAGAGCCTAGTAGCAATTCGTTGCTGACCAAGGCTTTTACACTGTAATGTCTATCGGTTCTAAAGATGTTCCCGCTTCTGCAGGCGTCGGCCTCTCTCCATCCTTGAAGTTCCAGTGCTCTCCCAAGCTTATCGAAACGATCTATCGGCACCACCTCCTCTCTCGCATCCGCCTTAAAATGAAAGAAAACTATGAACAAAGATGTGCAAACTAAAGTGTGAAATCTCTAACTACTGAACCCTTTTCCGAAGGATGCCTCTGTTATTTATAGAACATCCAAGGTGAACGATGACTTCTCTCTCATGATTGTACAGATGGGATGGCTTTAATTCCTAACTGATGCGCCGAATATTTGTCACCGAAAAGCTGAGTGTACTTTTGATCGTTATCGGCTGTCAACTTAATTTGGATTCGACTGTCATCAGCTTTCTGTCCCATCGTGATTAATTGGCCTTTCACCTAGATGCGCTTACCATGTTGCGCTGACCAAGTTGCGGCAATCCTTCTCGGGCGAATGTTTGCGAACACAATCATCGCAAAGCCTTGCGGTGAAGTTGCGCTCGACCAATGATTTCCTATGATTGCAATTCTTGTATTGCGTCAGTGCATATTCTGCATAAAAACACTAAAATCAACTATTCCTATACGATGAACGCATGTGATCGCAATATTCTGAAATTGATGCTTGATGGACACAATTCAACATGTTTTATCAACGCAATCCAACATTGTTTAAGAACATAGCACTATGATAACATGCATTTCTGCCCGTTATCACACCCCCAAATTTAAACAATGCTTGTCCTCAAGCATAAGCTGAAGATTCCTTTAGGAAGTCAACCGCAATGTCCTTTTCCTAGATTTCTGAAGGATACTTCGTTCAAATCCTATATACCAAAGTTTCTTTAAGCCTTATTCAAGTCTCCTCTCAAAATATTTCTAAGACCTAGGGAACGCAAACTTAACCTTCAAAAAGACTTTACTAACTTCCGGAACATCGCATGATTTATTTCAAAAAGTTTTTTTTTTTGTCAATGGGGTGTCAAATGATTTTATCCTTGTATATTTCTTGTCATTGTTATTTTTTTTCTGACCTTGCGCTGATCCAAGTGCCTTGCCTTCGTTTTGGCTTGCCCCCACGGGTGTCATGTGGACATCCAACTGTGAGCAATGCACTCTTTCTCATACTAAACTCATGCCTACTTGGCAGTGGAGTTGCGGTCATTTGTTTATGCGTTGATCCTGGTGACTTACTTTCGTTTTGGCTTGCCCCCACGTGTGTCATGCGGACATCCAACTATGGATAAGTGCCTTTCATAATTTAGCTCTTATCAACATGGTTCCATTGCGTTGACAGTGGAGTTGTTATTCTCTTTTGTTTTTTTAGAGAATAGCAAGGTCAAAAATAAATATCCCATCCCCAAATTTAATATGCGACAATGTCCTCATTGCCAAAAGATTGAAATGATTCATGTGATGTTCTTAGAATATGTTGTAAGGAGAGTTTGAAAGAAAGCTAGCAAACCCCTAACTTCTAGAAATATTTCATGAGGTGACTATCTTAAAGTTAAGTTGACTCTAGTTTATACGAAAGAAATAGAAGCATATTTTTCATCATTGAAATCATACTTGGCAAAGAGACATTATGCGGTAACTTACTAAATTTATCTATGTCAAATGATTACGGTGATCAAAGAGGATGCAGTGATAAGACTTTTAAAACTAAAATGCGATGCGACGGCGCAAAATTTGAAATAAAGGATAAGGAAGAATATACCCCTAAATTTGCGCTGTCGCCTGCATTGTGTATTGACTCATCCATCTTTGCGGCGATCTCTCTTCTTTGGATTACAGTGATGGAGTGAGATAATTTGCTGCTTCATGTAACATCTCCACAATCCTGTGCCTTAATTGTTGTAAACAAACAAAGAGAGGGTCAAATTATTTTAAAAAAACAACAATTTTTTTTTTAGAGAATCGTGTAGATAGATAGTCAGTAAAACAAAGTAATTTTGATAATAGATAATAAGGAGTAAGATAAAAGTTCATGAAGTATTTGATATGGGAAAAGGATTGCGTCCCTGATGAGGTTGAATCATATAATACTCAAAGACCACTTATTTCAGGCTGGTTTGTTCACGTCCATGGTGGCTTTTCTCTCTTTTCTTTGTCCTCTAGGATCTTTACTGCCTTAATCCGGAGTTTTTCCCCATGACTGCTCATTACAATTTCTCCCTTGCGCACATCAATTTAAGCGCGATCGGTTGAAAGGAATGGTCGTCCCAATATGATGGGCGCATCTTCGTCTGCTTTATAATCCAAAATGAGGAAGTCTGCTGGCAAGATGAATTTATCGATTGAAATTGCGGCATTTTTCAACTCTCCTTCAGGGTGTATTCGGGATCTGTTAGCGAGCAGGAGAGTTTCCTTTATGGGTGTAAGTGTGCCGACATTCAATTGTTTGAAGATTGATAGTGACGTTATGTTTATTCTTGCCCGAAATCGCATAGTGCTTGGCCACTGTAGGTCCCTCCG
>NC_052352.1:14897887-14899661 GCF_009727055.1 Benincasa hispida | reverse complement strand
ATTTCGAGATTTCTAATGGATGTAGCTTGATTCTGAAGCACTGATTCATTTTTCTCAATGTATTGCTTCAACAAGCTCTCTAAGGACGAAGATTGCGGTGTTTATGAGCTACTAGCTTGGCTATGCACTAGACCGTTGTTTTGCGGGAAAAATCCAGGTGGCTCTCCTTTTTGTGCCACAGGTTGAAAGCTTTGTTGTTGATTTTTCCATGCAAAATTTGGGTGGTTTCGCCACCCGGAGTTGTATGTACTGGAATAGGGATTATCTCTCATAAAGCATACTAATTGCGGGTTTGTTGGGCATTCTTCCATTGGGTGAGCATCTCCACAAATGACACAACTTGTAGTCGTTTGAGTAATTGCACTAACCTGCCCTTTCTTTGCTCCCATATTATTAATTGCGATGCCTTGTATCAAACTTGTCATTGCAGTCATTTGATTTTGCAGGGATGCGATGGCCCCATTGTTTGCGTCATTTTCTTGTTCTTAATCTTTGATCGCTTTCCCGCCAGTCCTCGTGATTTTTGGAAATGCGATCAAATATAATTTTTTCCTCCTCATATGTTTTGTCGAGCAGACCACCAGCGGCTACCGCATTGGTAGCAGTTTACGAAGAGGGATTCAATCCTTTGTAGAAAATCTCCATTTACAGGTAGTCTGGTAAGCCATTTTGTGGACAGTCTCTTACCAGCCGCTTGAACCTCGCCTAAGCGTCACTGAGCGATTCGTCATCTTCTTGTTCAAAATTTGTTATTAATTTCCTTCTCCTAGCATTCTCAGTTGGTGGGAAATACTTCTTCATAAACTTTTCTACCACCTGTTCCCACGAAGTGATCTCTCCCGGCTCGAGAGAATATGCCCATTTCCTAGCCTGATCATAGAGAGAAAATGGGAACAAAGTTAGTCGAACTTCTTCAGCAGAGATATTCGGGAACACAAAAGTGTTGTAGATCTCTATGAAGCTTTGGAGGTGGGCGTGCGGGTCTTCGCCACACCTTCCTCCAAACTGCCGAACAGCCTGAATCATCTACAACATTACCGGCTTCATTTCAAACCTCAATCCATCTAATGCCGGCCTCATGATTCCTGGAGATAAATCATAAAGGTTAGGTGACGCATAGTCCCGGATGGGTCTATTGCGATCATTCGCCAGAAGGATGGGGTTGGCCATTATGTTGTTCGTGTTAACGGCCCTTGCTTCTAGTTGCTCCACCATTCTTGGTATTCTCTCTTCTTGTTGGCGGTTTTCTCTTAGTCTGCTTTTGAATGTCCTTGCAATCTCTGGGTCGTAATTCACCAGAGATTGAGAGTCTGCAAAGAAATCAAAAAAATTACCGTTAGCACTCTATTTTTTCGAAGTCCCCGGCAACGGTGCCAAAAACTTGATGCTCGATTTTATGAAGTGGAAATGTGGATGATATGCGATGGTAAAATTACATTGTACACTCAAGTTTCCTTAGTGAAATCCAAGTGTAAATTCCACTGAGTTTCCTAGTAAGTCCAGGGTCGAACAAAGGGACTTGTAAAAACAAGTTGCATTGGTAATTTTTAGAAAACTTTGCGGTGGCCAAATAAATAAATTGTTGGTTTGTTGTTGATTGCGTTAATGAGAAAATAAACAAATGGCTGGATTTGAGAAAAGTCAATTGTGTGATAGATGCACTGAGTATGCGATGAATGGGTTGAGAAGATCTTTAGCTAGCGTTACTTTGGAATGCGTCAGACTATGCGATCATGCTACCACCATGCACAGCAAGTCATTTTCCAATGCAAAT
>NC_052352.1:14891955-14897831 GCF_009727055.1 Benincasa hispida | reverse complement strand
CAAGTCATTTTCCAATGCAAATGCGATGCTCCTAAGTCTAGGATGCATGTGTTGAATGCAAAAGTGTCCATAGAGCTTATCCCTAATTCTCTACTCTTGTCTTATGCGATGATGCAAAATGCATAAAAGTAAGATGACCGCATACAATCATATCTTATCTCTAGGATGCATGCGATGCATTGATAACAAATAGTGCTTATTCCTAAGCTCCTATCTCTTTATTATGCGTTCTAATCTAACTCTCCCCAGCCTAGATTCTAACCTGACCTTCCCAAGCCTAGATCCTGTCCTTAGACTACCCTCCTGAGTATCTCTAATGGACGAATGAAGCATACATAATACAAGATAATTGCATAGAGTGAAGTTTCCCTAGTTGTGCTATCTAAATGCTTCTCAACCCATTCAACTAATTTAGCTACTCATGCGTAAATAACAGAGAGTGAATAGATATGGAGAAATAGATTCCATTTCGATAAACGAGTGGAGTACAAAATAATAATGGAAGTTAAAGGTAGAGAGCCTGGTAGCAATTCCTTGCTGGCCGAGGCTTTTACATTGTAATCTCTATTCAGTTCTAAAGATTTTCCCGCTTCTGCAGGTATCGGCCCTCTCTCTTTTCTTGAAGCTTCTGGTGCTCTCCTAAGCTTACCGGAACGATCTATCGACACCACCTTCTCTCTCGCATCCGCCTTAAAATGAAAGAAAACTATGAACAAAGATGAGCGAACTGAAGTATGAAATCTCTAACTGCTGAACCCCTTTTCCAAAGGATCCCTCTGGTGTTTATAGAACATCCAAGGTGAACGGTGGCTTCTCTTTCATGATTGTACAGATGGGATGGATTTAATTCCTGACTGATGTGTAGAATATTTATCACCGAAAAGCTGAATGTACTTGTGATCGTTATCGGCTGTCAACTTAATTCGAATTTGACTATCATCAGCTTTTTGTCCCATCGCGATTAATTAGCCTTTCACCCAGATACGCCCATCATGTTGTGCTGACTAAGTTGCAGCAATCCTTCTTGGGCAAATGTTTGCAAACACAATCATCGCAAAGCCTTGCGGTGAAGTTGCGCTCGACCAATGATTTCCTATGATCGCAATTCTTGCATTGCGTGAGCGCATATTCTGCATAAAAACACTAAAATCAACCGTTCCTATGCATTGAACGCATGCGATCTTAATATTATGAAACTGATGCTTGATGGATGCAATTTAACATGTTTTATCATGCAATCCAACATTGTTTAAGAACGTAGCACTATGATAACGTGCATTTCTACCCGTTATCAACATGTGTGACTTTGATGTAATTCTGAACATGGATTGGGTGGTTGCCAATCATGCTTGTATAGACTGTTCTCGTAAGGAGGTGACAGTAGTTTTGCCCAAGGTGATTTTAGCGGTAAAGGCCAAGAGGTTGATTAACCAAGGTGTCTGGAGTATCTTGGCTAGCGTAGTTGACACAAGAGAAACCGAGATTGCTCTAACCTCTGAGCCAGTTGAAAGCGATTATCCTGATGTGTTTCCAAAAGAACTTCCAGGGTTGCCTCCACCAAGGGAGATTAATTTTGCGATCGAACTGAAGCTGGGCACTATTCCCATATCCAAAGCTCCATACAGAATGGCTCTGGCCAAATTGAAAGAACTAAAGGTCCAGTTGCAGGAACTGCTTGATAAAGGGTTCATACGACCCAGTGTTTCTCCGTAGGGTGCACCAGTGTTGTTTGTGAAGAAAAAGGATGGATCGTTACGTTTATGCATAGACTATAAGGAGTTAAATAAGGTGACCATCAAGAACAAGTACCCACTCCCTAGGATCGATGACCTATTTGACCAGTTATAGGGTGCTACTGTATTTTCCAAGATTGACCTACGGCTAGGTTACCATCAGTTGAGGATCAGGGATAGTGATATCCCGAAGACTGCATTCCGATCCAGATACGGGCATAACGAGTTCATTGTAATGTCTTTTGGTTTGACCAATGCTCTAGTGGTATTCATGGATTTGATGAACAGGGTGTTTAGAGATTTCCTGGACACCTTTGTAATTGTTTTCATTGATGACATCTTGGTTTATTCCAAGACAGAGGCGAAACACGACGAACATTTTCGGAAGGTCCTAGGAACGCTGAAGGAAAACAAACTGTATGTAAAGTTTCTAAGTGCGAGTTCTGGCTACAAAAAGTGTCCTTGCTTGGGCATGTGGTGCCGAAGGTCGGGGTTTCAGTGGATCTAGCTAAGATTGAGGCCGTTACAAATTGGCCCCACCCTACAACGATCAGCGAGGTGCGCAATTTCCTGGGGTTGGCTGGGTACTATCGTAGGTTTGTAGAGAATTTCTCTAGCATGGCCACATCGTTGACTCAGCTAACCCGAAAAGGAGCTTCGTTTATTTGGAGCAAAGCTTGTGAGGACAATTTTTAGGACCTTAAACAGAGGTTGGTTTTAGCACCGATTCTCACAATACCAGATGGTTTCGGGAATTTCATGATCTACAGTGATGCTTCTAAGAAGGGTTTGGGTTGTATGCTTATGCAGCATGGTAGAGTGGTCGTCTATGCCTCCCGCTAGTTGAAAAACCATGAGCGAAACTATCCTACTCACGACTTGGAACTGGTAGTGGTGGTGTTCGCCACGAAGAACTGGGGGCACTATTTATATGGGGAAATCTAGGTTTTCATTGACCACAAGAGTCTGAAATACTTCTTCGCCCAAAAAGAGTTGAACATGAAATAGCGTAGGTGACTCGAGTTAATAAAGGATTACGACTGCGAGATGCTCTACCACCTAGGTAAGGCGAATGTGGTAGACGATGCCCTCAGTCAGAAGACCACTCATTCGATCGCCTTGATCACTAAGCAGGTTTAGTTGTGTAAGGATCTGGAGTGAGCAGAGATTGAGGTGGTAGTGGGGGAAGTCACTTCGCAACTAGCTCAATTGACAGTGCAACCAACCTTGAGGTAGAGGATTATTATTGTATAGCAGGGTGATCCGGACCTGGTTCAGAAATGTTACAAGGTAGGGTTGGGCCAGGCCAGTGAATTTTTTGTGTCGGTGGACTAGGGCCTTCTGTATCAGGGACGGTTATACTTTCCAGCAGATGATGGCCTGAAGGGGGAATTGTTGACAGAAGCTCACAACTCTCCATTCTCGATGCAACCAGGTAGTACTAAAATATACCCAGATTTGAAGCAGTATTACTAGTGGCTCAATATGAAAAGAGAGATAGCTGACTATGTCAGCAGATGTTTAGTTTGTCAGGAGGTAAAGGCCCCAAGGTAGAAGATAGTAGGCTTGGTACAACCATTGAATGTGTCTGAATAAAAGTGGGAGAGCATGTCCCTGGATTTCATTACGGGTTTCCCCAAGAAAACGAAGGGCTTCTTAGTGATTTGGGTTTTGATAGACAAACTCAACAAGGTGGCGCATTTTATTCCATGGAAGCTCACATACACAGTGAGTAAGTGGGCTCAGCTATATATGAAGGAGATAGTAAGATTTCATGTGTGCCAGTGTCAATTGTGTTCGACAGGGACCATCGTTTCACCTCTAGTTTTTGGAAGAGCCTCTAGGTAGCCTTAGGGACATGATTAAACTTTAGTACAACCTTCCACCCCTAGATGGATGGGCAAATAGAATGCATGAATTGGACGTTGGAGGACATGTTGTGCGTTTGTGCGTTGGAGTTCTCAGAGAGTTGGGACTCCCATTTGCATTTGGTAGAGTTTGCTTATAATAATAGCTATCAGGCCACCATTAGCATGTCGAAGCTCTTTATGGTAGAGGTTGCAGGTCTCCTATTTGCTGGGGTGAGATTGGGGAGAGGAAACTGATGGGAACTGAGTTAGTGGAGTTAACGAATGAAGCCATGCAGAATATCAAGGCTCGAATGCTAGCAGCGCAGAGTAGATAAAAAGTTATGCTAATGTTAAGCGTAAAGGCCTTGAGTTCAAGGCAGGTGACACAGTGTTCCTGAAGGTGGTGCCAATGAAGGTGTTTTGAGATTCGAAAAGAAGGGTAAGCTGAGTTCACATTTTGTAGGGCGTTTCGAGATCTTGGAGTGAGTCGACCCTGTGGCTTACCGTTTGGCTTTCCATCGTCTCTCTCTACGGTCCATAATGTTTTTCATGTCTCTATGTTGAGAAAGTATTTAACGGACACATCTCATGTGGTGGAATTTGAGCCTTTGTAGCTAAATGAAACTTAAAGTTATGAAAAGAAGCCTACACAAATTGTGGCCAGAGAGGTGAAAATTTTGCGCAACAGGGAGGTGCCACTAGGGAAGGTGTTGTGGTAGAACCATCAATTTGAGGAAGCAACTTGGGAGCGAGAGGATGAGATGAAGAACACTGCATCCAGATCTCTTCCAGAACTAGAACTTTCGAGGACGAAAGTTTCTTAAGGAGGGAAGGTTGTAACGTCCCAAAATCTAGGTAAGATTTAAATTAATTCGTGCAATTAATCGTTTCTTTTATTTAAAGACCGAAGTTTAGGATTTTAAATATTTTATTAGTGGTTTGAGTTTTTTGGGAAAAGGAGTTGGAGGTTGTTATATTTATCTATTTATTTTGTTTATATCTATTTACTTTTGTTTGTTTTACCTTTTCCTAAAAATAAGTAGGGTTAAGATTGGTTATTCTTAAATAGGGTGACCTCGAGAAACATGTAGTAGAGGAAAAAAAAAAGAATCTCCTTCTCCTTCTACTTCTCCCATCGACGACACCTTCTCCAAGGATCCCTGCCATCCCTGCCATTTTTTCTCTTCTTTCAGCCGTGAGGAGCCCACTGCTAGTCGTAGTCGCTGTCGATCGCACATCAGAAGGCGTCGCCGTTCGCCGTTGACCCAGGTTCATGTTCGTCCAGCCTCGTTGATAACTGGCAGAAATGCCAGTTATTATAAACCTTTTATTTAGAATCATGAGGGCTAACAAGTAGAAAATGCGGTGATAATACTTAGAATTTATGAAAAATTGAGTTTTGCTTCGATCAACACCTAAATCCTCACTAACCCAATATTATGTGTTATTCCGTGCCAAAGTGTCTATTTTTGTAGCTACCGCAGGAATCAAACGCATGCACTAGAAATAAGCAATCACAAAATCAAACGCAGGCGCTGAAAGCCGAGCTATCACATAGACGAATGCATGCGGTGATCGCATACGTCCATTGCATCGATCACAAATAAGAGCATGAGCGAGATTTTCTGTGAGGATTCTTCATCTCCACGAACCAGTCTGAGTGACGACCAGAGCTTTCATTGGAGATAGAGCTTGAGAGAGAAATCTCCACCATCCATCCATGTCACCACCAACGGCCTTGACGCAGAGTCTTTCATTTCCCCTCTGATCTCTATATTGTATTACATTCTAGCTTAAGATATTGACATTTTGTAATCAATGCATATCTTGATTCCTTCAACACCATCTTCTTCATCTTCTTTATCTTTATCATCGTTTACCTTCATCGTTTATTTATCAAAAGCAATCGCATACTAAATCGTGTAGCCTAAAGATAGGACGTATATAGCAACACACCGAGAGGTGTGCGTTGTGCGAGTATAATGATTTAATCCTCTTTGCTTGGTGAAAGGCTGTAGCAACGCTTGTTGATGGGTTGTTGCAATGCTTGTCTATAAGTTAATTAGCCACATCTAACTACCTGAGAAGGTAAGAGATGGAACGCACTAAAGCAAAGTATGCATTGTTCTTAGAGATAGGCACGACCTTATGCTCGACGTACCCATGCACTATAGAGATATAGTCATGCGGCTGACCACCGAGAGGTGTGCGATGCGTTAGTGTGACGAGCTGGGATTACTCGAGCGATTTAACATAATAATTAATACTATGCGTTAATAGTTGTTGTGTATCT
>NC_052352.1:14890009-14891595 GCF_009727055.1 Benincasa hispida | reverse complement strand
CGATGCGTTAGTGTGACGAGCTGGGATTACTCGAGCGATTTAACATAATAATTAATACTATGCGTTAATAGTTGTTGTGTATCTACCAATTCTCATCGTAAGCCTTCCATTGCTCAATCTGTTTAGTTAGGAGTAAGAGTAGTGTGTAATCCATTAAACTTCTTCTTTTTACTTTTATTCATCGCCTTAAACGCAATGCTTCACAAGCATTATTGAGTGACAAGTCCCTGTGTTCGACCTCGAATGACTTGAGAAACTTGCGTTTTCGTTATACTTGGCGAGAAGGCAAGAAAACTTGTGATAGGAACGCATGGTCATTGCATACTAGATTAACACATACTTTTCATTCCAATGCATGACCTCCAATGCATAGGCATAAATGCATAACTTGACATACAACACACAAAATATTGCATTCACACCCCATTTTTCCTTAAACACCCACCAATGGCACGTCGTCCTCCTCGTTTCGTTTTTGTTCGCGCTGCTGTGAATCTCGACCTCCGGCAACTCGCAGCTGCATCTCTCCACCTCCAGCCAGTTGTGCCACTCGACTCCACCTCCAGCCAGCCACGTCGAGCACTGACACCTTCGCTAGCTGCGCCTTTCCGAGTTCACCATTCGTCGGCCTAACCCAAGCGTCGTTCACCAGTTCTGATGCAGACAGTTCCAATTGTCACCAAATCGTGGTTGGTTCTATCTGATTCTTCTATTTGGGGTAAGTTTCGTGTTCTTTTGGTAGGCTCATTGTCATTGTTGTATTGGGCCAAAGCTATTTTTTACCCATGGAATTTTGTGGTTGGATTCAGGAACTGTGGTGGTGAAGGAAGTTTCCAAGCGGAGTGAAGGTTCGTTTTGGGGCAATTCGGTATCCTTAGGTAAGTGGATGTAGTGTCAATGCTTTTGTAGGTGGGTTATGCTGCTGTGTTTTGTGTCAGACTATTGTTATAATTGAAGGAACTCTTATTCAAGAGTACTACGAGCGGAAGCAGATCTTTTCAGTTCATTGTGACAGAATTACCGCATAATCATTCAAACATACTTTCATAATGCTAAAGGGATCAAGAAATCATACTAGATGAATATTTCTTCTTCACAGCGAGTCTGAAGCCCAAGCATCTACCTCGAACAGTCACCACTCAGGCAGCAAGAAATGGAGAAGACAACACCATTTAGAGCCCTCAGTATTCTTGGAGTGAGAATCCAAAGTGTGGCCTTTGTTCGGATTTGGTAGAGGGAAGGAGGAAGAGTGACTGTACACAACGATCAAGCAAGTGGGAGATGCGGTCGTCTATCGCATAGACAATATGCTTGATCGTTTAGGTAAAGTATACGATCGTCTAATAAAAGTAAGCGATCGTCTAAACGATCATGTAGGAAAAGGATAAGCGATCGTCCAAACGATCGCGTAGGAAAAACTAAGCGATTGTTTAGTAAATCTTGGAAGCTAAACAATTTCTTAGGAAAAAGGTTAACGATCGTTTAGATAATAGTGCACGATGGTGTAATCGGTATGTGATCGCTTAGCAATATCGTATATGTAAGCGATCGTGCAGTCACTATCGTATAGGCACTGATTTTCTAAA
>NC_052352.1:14885741-14888914 GCF_009727055.1 Benincasa hispida | reverse complement strand
TATAGGATGCCCCCGCTCGCATGTCCCCTACACGAATGATCAGGATTAGATCATCTGTGACAAGCCACAATACTTTTGACCATTCCAAAAAGCGGGCCGCATCCGTAGCATTACAAGGATAAGGTTTTCCTCCTATATCCATATACTATAGACCATTTTGGTTATCACTTAAGACATGATCCACTTGTATGTTACCACATACATGCTTAAGTTACATACAAATAACCAGGGATTTTAATTTTATTGGTTTGTGGTAAAATGAAAAACATCTATATGTGCAAAGTGAAGTAGTGAAGTAAATATCATTTATATTATACATAACAAGTGTTCGTACAAAGTTGTTTACAAACTACTGGACACGAGACTTTAGGGCACAAACCCCAACAATTTCCCACTTGTCCTAAAGTGAAGTGGGGAGTACAAGTAAACAGGCACAAAACAATAAATTAGGGCATAAATAGTCCAGCCACAAGCAGTTCCGTAGACCTATGCTCTGAAGGGGACCCTCAAACACTATAGCCGTGAGAGCCTTCGTAAACAAATCAGCAACATTTTGCTCCGAGACGATCTTCATGACGATCACGTCTCCTCGATGCACTATCTCGCGGATCAGATGATAGTTTCACTCTATGTGTTTGCCGCGCCTATGACTCCTGGGCTCCTTGGAGTTTACCACAGCACCACTATTGTCACATTAGAGGGTGATGGGCCTAAACATATCTGGAGTAACTTCCAGCTCAGTCAAGAACTTTCTGAGCCAGACGACCTCTTTGGCAGCTTCACAATCTGCCACGTACTCGGCCTCCATTGTGGAGTCGGCGATGCACCCTTGCTTAGTGCTTCGCCACGCTACAGCTCTTCCATTAAGAGTAAATACTAACCCTAAAGTGGACTTTCAAGAGTCCTTATTAGTCTGAAAGTCTGGACTGATTTAGTTTGAAAACTTTTTGCTCTTGACCTTGGGCAATTAATCCTTCGGGTTGCACCATGTAAATGGTCTCCTTAGGATTGGCATTCAGAAAAGCCGTCTTGACGTCCATTTGCCAAATCTCATAATTATAATAAGCTACAATGGATAGGAGGATGCATATCGACTTTAACATGGATAGGTGAGAAAGTCTTCTCATAGTCGACTCCCTCCACCTAGGTATAACCTTTTGCCACAAGTTGAGCTTTGAAGGTTTGCACCTTCCCATCAGCACCCCGTTTGGACTTGTAGATCCATTTACAACCTATAGGTCTTACCCCATCAGGCTGATCTACAAGATCCCATATCGAGTTGAAGTACATCGACTCCATCTCGAGATTCATGGCTTTAACCCATTCATCCCGATTAACATCCTTCATTGCCTTTTTATAGGACAACAGATCCTCAACTTCGTCATTTGTCACCACAGCTAGGATTTCCGTGAAACCCAAATAGTGATCAGGCGGGTTCGTAACTCTCCCACTGCGTCGAGGTTCCCTCAACTCTTGAGGTGGAACCGACCTACGAGATGAACTATCATCAACAATTCTGGTTGATGAATTAGGTCTTTAACAACTCTTGTTGAAGTTTTAGTAGTTTCTTTGGAAAGCTCACTTAACACGACTTTACTTTGTGAATTGTGCTCCCTGATATGATCCTCCTCCAGGAAAGTAGCGTTCGTGGAAACAAACACCTTGTTTTCGGACGGATCATAAAAGTAACCTCCTTGTGTACCTTTGGGGTAGCCTACAAAGAGGCACAACCTCAATCGTGATTCCAACTTCTTGGGATTTTCCTCAAGCACATGTGCTGGCCAACCCCATATGCGGAAATGACGTAAACTAGCTTTACGCCCGTTCCACAACTCTAGAGGTGTTCTTGCAACACACTTGGAAGGAACACAGTTGAGAATGTATACTGCAGTCTCCACAGCGAAACCCTAAAACGAGTCCGGTAAGGAAGCGTAACTCATCATCAAATGAACCATGTCCAATAAGGTTTTGTTTCTCCTCTCTACTACACCATTTTGTTGAGGTGTATCCGGTGCCGAGAGTTGAAAAACGATTCCATGTTCTAATAAACGATTCCGTCTCGATCTGATCGAAGTGTTTTTATTTGTCTATCCAAAGCATTTTCAATTTCAGCCTTAAACAGTTTGAACTTTTTAAAAGATTCAGACTTTCGTTACATCAGATAGACATACCCATATCTCGAGTAATCATCAGTAAAACTATAAAGTACTCATAGCCTCCTCGAGCTCGCACATTCATAGAACCACAAAGGTCAGAATGTACTAATTTAAGAGGCTTTTTGGCTCGATAACCTTTTCCAGTAAAAGGGTTTTAGTCATCGTACCTTCAAGGCAAGATTCGTACACTGGTAAAGAATTTTCCTCTAACTCGTTTAAAAGGCCATTCTTCACCAATCTCTCAATCCTATTGAGATTTATGTGCCCTAATCGAAGGTGCCAAAGTCGGGCATTTTCTTTTTGAGAAACTCGTTGACGTTTAGATTGAGTTATGGCAGATTTAAACATCTCCATATTAAGGAGGGAACTTAAGGCTAAAGGTCTTAGCACATACAAGTTATTTTCCAGTTTAGTTGTACAAATTTCAACACCATCCTTACAAATAAATGCTTTATTTAATTTAAAAGAAATAGTGTAATTGTATTGTAACAAACCTTTATAGAAATAAGGTTCCTTTTAAGTTTAGGAACTACAAAGACATCTGTTAATATAAGAAACCTATTCTGTAAAGTAAACTGGATATCTCCCACTGCCACAGTTGAGACGACGTGCCCGGTGCCTACTCGCATCGTCATCTCACCAGCCTCCATCTGGCGCCAGGATCTAATCCTCTAAAATGAAGAACATACATGATTAGTAACACCTGAATCTAATATCCAAGCATAATCATCATTCTCCACTAAACAAGTTTCTAATACAAGCGAATCATATTTACCTTTGTCTGCCTTGGCCTTAGCCTTGGCAGCCTTCTTTTCCTTCAAATAACGAGGAAAATTCCTCTTCCAGTGTTCGTCCTAGTTACAGTGGAAACATTTTCCTTTTTCAACTGGTGGTGGACGCTTCTTCTGGGCGATAGGTGGCGGGTTAGCAGGCGCATTCCCTTTCCCTTTACCACCCTTCTTCTTCTTCCCCTTTCCAGAGTTAGAAGTGGAAGGTGCAGACTTTGTTCTTGAGGTC
>NC_052352.1:14499909-14577028 GCF_009727055.1 Benincasa hispida | reverse complement strand
AGGGGAGGCCCAAGGTGCAATGTGTAGCATGCAAAGTGTTGGGATGACACCTCAAGGGAAGTCATGCATTGGACACTAATGGTAAAGATACCTAAGTCTTGCATGCAAGTAGGAGGTGCCAAGAAGCCTTGTGTTGGACCTTGCATGGTTGGTGACAAATGAAGTGTAGGTTGTCATGCCGTGGGCAGTCGTGAGGATGACGAGGATGCCTGAGGTTGCCTATAAATATCCCAAGGAGTCTCATTTACTTCAACATATTTGAAAGTCTATCAAAAGAACCAAAAGAGGGATTAGAAGTGAAGACCATGCATTGGGAGAGGCCAACCATTGAAGCCATGGAGCAGTCTAAGCAGGAAGCATCCAACATAATATTTAGGCATTGGAAAGAGCAGTCCAGGCATCTAGGTTGAGTTGCCATGCTTCAATTGACCTGGAGAAGGCAACCATGCATCTAACTAGTGCTAGATAAGGCTACCTTGTGGCCACTGCTATCCTAGGTTATTCCAAGGCCTACTTTCACATCTGTTGGAGTTGGTAAGCTAATTCTAGTGCCAATAAGGTATTCTAAGATTATTCTAGCCATAAAATTGAGATTCTAAGCAAAAATTTGGCTATGTAAGAATGAAGTGAGGAGTGGAACAACCCGTAGGTCTATGTGGAATAGCCATGGAAGCTTCTTATCCCATCAAGTTCTAGCACCAAACCCCACAAAACACCCTTCTATTTACAAGATTTCAAGATATTTATAACGAAGGGATTCAAAGCATTGACATCCCTTCTATTATGTTTTATGAA
Source organism: Benincasa hispida (assembly GCF_009727055.1). Classification (NCBI taxonomy): domain Eukaryota; kingdom Viridiplantae; phylum Streptophyta; class Magnoliopsida; order Cucurbitales; family Cucurbitaceae; genus Benincasa; species Benincasa hispida. The sequence goes on along the minus strand of NC_052352.1, from coordinate 14,576,233 downwards.
TTGTTTTAATGAAAAATAAGAAACTTGTATTTTCTTACCCTTAATAGAATAGTTTGTTTCATTCACCAAGTTTGGAATATAATTATTATAAAATTATAGTATTTTATCACCACTTTTTGCTTAGCAATAATTTCATAGCCATGAACAAATTTTAAATCTAATTCTAGGAGTCAATCCGTGATAGAAATCTAAGTCTATTCGTGATAGAAATCTATTACTTGTAGTCAAGGGAAGATTTCACATAGCATATAGAAATCTTAGTCAAGGGAAGATTTTACATGGCCTATAGAAATCTATCACCCATATAAAGGCTACTTATAGACATTTATTTTGTACTTTAAACTTCAATCATCGATAATTTAGTTTCAATTTAGTTATTCTCGTTCTTTTGGTGTCTTTGAAAAGGAGATTACATCAAATCAAATTGAATATTTGATTGACTTATAAAAAAAAATTGGAAGAAGGAAGTGATAAAAAAAATTATCAAGGATAGAAGAAATAAAAAATATATAAATTGTTTATTGTGATTGAAATATATGATTTATAATAATCTCCTGTTAATGTCGATGGTGCTAATTATATTATTTAAAGATTACGTATCAGCTTGATTTCGAAGTTAATTATCTTTTAAACAAAAAAAAAAAAGTTTCGAGTTAATTTGCGCTTAGTTAGAAAACTAGAGCAATAATAAACTTAAGACTGTTTGTAATCATAAAATGATGATTATAGAAATATCTTAACTGTCTAATTTGTTTCGTAAAATGAATTATTTATTAATCTAACAAAATCACTTTCTAATTTTAACTAATGTGTAAATACTGATAGATAATTAATTTTTATGATTTAGCTTTCATAAAATTTGCAAACTTCTGAACCATTTAACTAAATATATTATAATAATATCCTCTTATATTAATGTATTATATATATATATATATATATATTCTTTTTTAAAAGCTAATTATTTTTTATAAGAATTATTTTGTAATCCTTTTTTCCGGGGAAATATATTTTTTAAAGCTTTTATCAAATTACTTACCTAAAATAAAATTAGTTGAAACTTAAATAATAGACATTTTAAAATAAATTATAAATTAATTATATACAAAAAAAAATAATTGAAATAATAACTCTAGATTAAAATGTCTATTATTTAAGATCAATATTTAAAATTTAAAAATTAAAAAAAAAGTAACAAACTCTTGATTTAATTTTAAATTCAAAATGAAAAATAAATTAGGTTTAGATACATATCTACATAAAAGTGGAGGGATGCGATGTGATGGGAATATGATATTTTCAAAAAACAATGTGCATACTTAATGTGGCCATTTATTTTGTTTTTTCTTTTTCCAAAATGCACTTGAAGGATTTCTAACCGATTTTTAAAAAAATTAAAAAAATTAAAAAAATATATTTTCTAAAAATAGAAAAAAGGTTAGACCTCAATATAAGAAAATAATGAAAGTGATATTAACACCAATAAGCATCTTTTTAACTAAATAGTGCGAAAAATCAGGAAGAAGCCCTATAATCATCCCATTATTAAGATCATTCCATTTAACTATTTCTATATATAAAAAAAAGATCATTCAATTTAAAAGGACCATAAGATCAAAAGTAATTATTAATGTATTTATATGCTGGCTATATCATATAAAATAAAACTATAAAAAATTACCACCATTTCTATTTTTTTTTATGTTTAGAAACACCTTTATTTGTAATTATTTTTTAAATTTCTTTTATAAACAAGTAAAGCTAACCATTTAAATATCTAAACAAACCTAAAACATGAACAAGTCTATGTATAATTTAACCAATTAGTTAATTGAAAAATTCTCAACAACCTAACTATTAGAAGATAAAAATAATTAGTTAGATCTTAACCAATATCCTAAAATTAAGAAAAAAAAAAAATCAATAACTACATCAATTTTAATGGGAGAAAGTGATCATATAGCTAGTCTATATAAATGACCTAACGCAAATCAACTCAACCAACAAAAGCTTCTTTATTCATTATATTACTCAAATCTCGTAATCACAATGGCCGTCATGAAATTTCTTATCGTTCCTCTTGTTTTGATTGTTTTAATTTTTGGATTATGTGAGAGCTTTACATTTGAAGGGAATGACTTAGAATCTGAAGAGAGTTTATGGCATCTTTATAAGAGATGGAGTAGCCATCATAGAATCTCAAGAAATGGAAGGGAGATGCACTATGGTTTGGAATAGTAATCTCATTGTGTTGATAGACCCTTATAGGGTTGAAAAAGAGCCTGTAGTTGCATACTACTCACTGGGCTTTAATCTTATTGTTTTCTTGGTCTTTTAGCTCTTTGTTTTTTCTTATGTTTTTCTTCCCAAGTAGCGAAAAAGAGGAGCTTCAGGGTGCTATTGAGGTCAAGGTTTGCCACACTACAACCATACTTCCAAACTTAAGTTTTCTATTATGAGTTCTATAACCTAGGAGTTAAAGTTATTTAAGTTAGATATGGAGTTGTATAAACATTATACTGGTTTGTAATAAAATAAATTTAGCAAACGAACTGTTGTTATATTTACTTGGTCTAAAAGATAGTTAGACAAACAGGTCGAAGTGGACAGTAGGTGCCACAAAAGGGCGGTACTTGCGGTCCCTACACCTCCTTGCGGGCGAAAGAGGTAAGCTCGGGAAGGGGTGTCACACAATGTATTAAGGTTGGAGAATGCATAAATTGGCAAGTCTTGTTCACACTAAATGAGATCTTTGGACGACTGAATNCAGCAACTCTAAGTGCCATCTCCAAACACATAATGGATGACCTGGAAAGAGCTGAGATCTCACTAATACCAGACACCTTCACAACTCGAATAGCACAGTTAATTGTAAGACCTGCATTAAGGCAAAGGATAATTGATGCATAATAAATAGATAAACACATAAACAAACAACTGCAGTAAGAAAATGGAGAAACCAATCAATTCTCTACAGCCCTAAATTCTGCACTCTTCTACCGTGGGCGTCTATATGTACCAGATGATGAAGAAATCAAGAAAGAACTACTAAAGAAAGCTCATGAATCATGCTTTTCAATACATTTTGGGAGTACCAAAATGTATCGAGACTTGAAAGCACATTACTGGTGGTGTAACATGAAAAAGGATATAGCTGACTATGTAAGTAAATGTTTGGTTTGTCGTAGGTGAAAGCTCTACGGCAACAACCATAAGGACTCCTTCAGCCTCTAAGTATTCCAGAATGGAAATGGGAGCATATTTCTATGGACTTCATCTCAGGACTCCCGAGAACTGTTAGAAGCCACAACATGATTTGGGTGATTGTGGATCGACTCACCAAATCTGCCCACTTCCTATCCTACAAGACTACTCACACTACGGAAGCACTAGCTAAAATGTACTTAAAAGAATTCATCCGGTTACATGGAGTCCCAATATCAATTGTTTCAGATCGAGACCCTCGTGTTGTCCAAATTCTGGAAAAGTTTGCAGAAAGCAATGGGTACACAACTAAATTTCAGTGCAGCCTTCCATCCACAAACTGATGGCCAAACAGAACGAGTTAATCAAATCCTAGAGGACATGTTGAGGGCATGTGCTGTGGATTTTACTAGAGCATGGGATTCACAAATACACCTTATAGAATTTGCTTATAATAATAGTTATCAGGCGACAATTGGTATGGCTCCCTTCAAAGCCTTGTATGGAAAGAAATGCAGATCCCCTATACACTGGGATGAAATCGAGGAGCGAACACTATTAGGGCCTGAATTAGTACAACAAACATCAGAGTCAATCAAGTTAATTCGAGAAAAAATGCGAACAGCCCAAAACAGATAGAAGAGTTATGCTGATAATCGACGAAAAGAATTGGAATTCAAAGTGGGAGATCACGTATTTCTAAAAGTAGCACCAATGAAAGGCATTATGCGTTTCGAATGAAAAGGCAAGCTTAGCCCTCACTTTATTGGACCCTTTGAAATATTAGAACGTATTGGCCAAGTAGCTTATTGATTAGCATTACCGCCTACCCTTTCTACAATACATAATGTCTTTCATGTATCGATGCTTCGGAAATACGTGTCTGACCCATCACATGTAGTAAATTATGAACCTCTACAAATAAGTGAAAACTTGGAATATGAGGAGACTCTGGTTTGCATCCTAACAAGAGAGAAGAAGTCGCTTCGTAATCGGGAAATAAGTTTAGTGAAGGTTCTCTGGAGAAATCAGCAAGTGGAAGAAGCTACATGGGAACGAGAAGAAGAGATGAAAGACAAATACCCTTATTTTTTTAAGAACCTCGAAACTTTCGAGGACGAAAGTTCTTAAAGAGGGAAGAATGTAACAACCCAGATTTGTACGCATACACTACAGGAAATCAAATATTGAAATTTATTGGATGATAAATATAAATACCCTAACCTTAATTTAGGAAGCAGAGAAACAATTAAAAAAAATAATAATAAATAAATAAAAATAATAAATAAAAATAAAAATAAAAATAAAAGAAAATTGGAAAGAACGAAGGTGGAGAGAGTGAGAATCTAATTTAATGATAATAAATAAATAATAATAAAAAAAAATAAAAAAAAAAGAAAATTGGAAAGAACGAAGGTGGAGAGAGCAAGACTCTAATTTAATGATAAATAAATAAATAAATAAATAAGTAAATAAGAGAAAATTGGAGAAAGCGAGAATGAAGAGAACGAGATTCCTAGAGAGAGCGAGATTAAAGAGAAAATTGGAGAAAGCGAGAGTGAGAGCGAGATTCCTGGAAAGAGCGAGATTGAAGGAAAATTGAAGAGAGCGAGAATTGTAGCGAGAAAGCTGGAGAGAGTGAGATTGAAGAAAGCGAGATTTGCAGCGAGAAAGTGGGAGAGAGCGAGAGCCACACCAGCGAGAAAACTGAAGAGAGCGAGATTTTGATAAAAGAGCTGCGCGATCGAAGAGAGAATTGGAGAGCGAGTAACCCCAGCGAGCGATGCTAGCGAGATTGAGGCTGGCGAGAGTAGAGAGAGCGAGATTGAAGAAAAATCGGAGAGAGCGAGAATTGTAGCGAGAAAGCTGGAGAGAGCGAGAAGAAAGAGAAAATTTGAGAGCGAGAGTGGAGAAAGCGGGATTCCCAGCAAGAAAGCTGGAGAGAGCGAGATTCCTAGCGAGAAAGCTGGAGAGAGTTATGCTTTGGAAGGAGTTGGGAGACTTAAGAGAGCCTCTAATTGGTGAAATTAGGAGTGAAAAACTTGGGGAGGAAAGGTTGAATGCATGGCTTAGCCAGAGGGAGTATGAAGTTTCGACTAAGTGTTGGGAGTAAGAAGTTCAACTCGTAGCATAGTTGAGTATAACCCTAAAAGCACTATGCTAAATGCATGGTAAGGCAAAAGAGACTACCTTGAGTGCATGCTTAAACCAACCTAGACGATTAGGGTTGAGATGGACACATGGTGTGTTTAGGGTGAGAATTTGGCTAAGTGTGGAAAGACACACACCCTTGTAGAGGCATGTTTGACGCATAGAGGGTTGAAAATGTAAATGTAGTAGTTGGACGCATGGCTTGAGGAATGGGCACAATTGGACACATGATGAAAAGAGGAAGTACGTTATGTGTTTTGGTAATTGGACCAAATTTCAAAAGAGGGGGTGGCCAACTTCGAGGTGGACACCTTAGGAAGTTAAATGGCAACATGAACATGAATTTGACTAAGTGTTAAAGCTTGAAGGGAGCCCAAGGTGCAATGTGTAGCATGCAAAGTGTTGGTGATGACACCTCAAGAGGAGTCATGCATTGGACACTACATGGTAAAGATACCTAAGTCTTGCATGCAAGTAGGAGGTGCCAAGAAGCCTTGTGTTGGACCTTGCATGGTGGTGACAAATGAAGTGTAGGTGTCATGCGTTGGCACTTGTGAGGATGACGAGGATGGCCTGAGGTTGCCTATAAACACCCCCAAGGAGTCTCATTTACTTCAATATTTGAAAGTCTATCAAAAGAACCAAAGAGGGATTAGAAGTTGAAGACCATGCGTTGGGAGAGGACCAACCATGAAGCCATGAAGTAGTCCAAGCATCCAACATAATATTTAGGCATTGGAAGAGGCAGTTCAGGCATCTAGGTTGAGTTGCCATGCTTCAATTGACTGGAGAAGGCAACCATGCATCCAACTTGTGCTAGATAAGGCTACCTTGTGGCCACTGCTCTATCCTAGGTTGTTTCAAGGCCTACTTTCACATCTTTGGAGTTGGTAAGCTAATTCTTAGTGCCAATAAGGTATTCTAAGATTATTCTAGGCATAAAATTGAGATTGTAAGCTAAAATTGGCTAATGCATGCCTGGGATTTCAAAAAGGGACCAGAAAGTCAAAAGGCTTGGAAAGAGGGAATTTTCAACTGATGAACGATGAGTGGTATTTCTGTAGGCATTTTGTTTTGTGAAATTCCATACACATGTATGTGTAGCTTGTATGGTGATAAAGAGTAACACCATACGGGATGGTTAGGGGTTCATAGGGCTTAGTTTCTAAGCTTGTAGCGGAATCGACGAGTATGGTCAGGGGTCCTAAGGGCTTAGTTTCTAAGCCTGTGGCAAATCTCACGAGACGGTCAGGGGGTCATAGGCCTAGATCCTGAGCCTGTGGAAAGAACCTCACATGGGATAGTTAGACGACCGACAGGTCTAGATTTTAAGCCCACAAAGAGGTAGATCTATGTGCACATAGAGAGATATAGAAAGATGTATTAAATTGTCTACCGAGGGATAACAGGAAACGGATATGTTCAAGCATAAGGTTTGGAATAGCAATTTCATTGTCTTGAGAGACTGTTATTGAATCTTTACTCTTAAGGGTTGAAAGAGAGCCTGTTGTTGCATACACTCACTAGGCTTTTAGTTAATTCTTTTCTCTTATGTTTTTCTTCCTAGGTAGTGAAATAAAAGAAGCTTTAGGGTACTGCTGAGGTCAAGGTCTACCACACTACAACCATACTTCCAGACTTAAGTTTGCTATTATGAGTTCTGTAACCTAGGAGTTAAAGTTATCTAAGTTAGATATGGAGTTGTATAAACATTATATACTGGTCTGTAATAAAATAAGTTTAGCTAAAGAACTATTGTTATATTTACTTGATATAAAAGATAGTTAGCAAAACAGGTCGAAGTGGACAGTAGGTGCCACAAAAGGTGGTACTTGTCGTCCCCACGCCTCATTTCGGGCGAAAGAGGTAAGCTCGGAATGGGGTGTCACACAACGTATTAAGGGTGGAGAATGCATAAATTGGAAGTCTTGTTCACATTAAAATAGGCATTTATTTTGGTTTTTCTTTTTTTCAAAATGTACTGGAAAGATTTCTAAGTAATTTTAAAAAAAATTTAAAAATCTGAAAAATATATTTTTTAAAACTGGAAAAGGGGTTAGAGTCTATCAATGTAGAATTAAATAAGAAAACCACATTTAAGAAAATAATGAAAGTGATAATAATTCCAATAAGAATCCTTTTAACTAAATATGACGAAAAATCATGAAGAAATCCTATAATCATCTCATTATTAAGATCATTCTATTTAACTTTTTCTATATATAAGAAAAAATCATTCAATTTAAAAAGCACTATAAGATCAAAATTAATTATTAACGTATTTATATGATGGCTATATTATATAAAATAAAACTATAAAAAAATACAAATCATTTCTATTTTTTATATTTTTAGAAAGACCTTTATTAGTAATTATTTTTTAAATTTTCTTTTATAAACAAGTAAACTACCCATTTAAATATCTAAAAAACCCAAAACATGATCGCAGTCTATGTTGTTATTTAACCAGTTGGGTACTGAGAAAAATCTCAACAACCTAACCATTAAAAAAAAAATAAAAACAAAAATAATTAGTTAAATCTTAAATAATATCCTAAAAATTAAGAAAAAAAATCAATAACTACATCAATTTAGAGAAAAGTGATCATACAGTTGAGTAACTAGTCTATATAAATGGATTGGCAAATCAACTCAACCAAAAGCTTTTTTTATCCATTATATATTACTCAAATCTCATAATCACAATGATGAAATTTCTTATCGTTCCTCTTGTTTTTGATTGCTCTAATTTTTGGATTATGTGAGAGCTTTACATTTGAAGGGAATGAGTTAGAATCTGAAGAGAGTCTATGGCATCTTTATAAGAGATGGAGTAGCCATCATAGAATCTCAAGAAAATGGACGGGAGATGCACTATCGTTTTAAGGTTTCAAAAGATAATGCTAAATATGTGTTTAAAGTGAACCAAATGAACAAATCGTTAAAGTTGAAATTGAATCAGTTCGCTGATATGTCTGATGATGAGAGTTTATTAACACACATGTTAACTCCAATATTACCTATTATAAAAACTTACATGCCAAGAAAAAAGAAGCTGTGGTGGTGGCCGTGTTGGTGGGTTCATGTATGAGCATGCGGAGGATCTTCCATCTTCAATCGATTTGGAGGAAAAAAGGAGCAGTCACTGACATAAAAAACCAAGGCGGTTGGGTTAATAATTAATTTTGAATTCTTGCTTTGTAAATTGCCTAATTATTCAACCTCATACATTAATAAATTTGAAAAAAATATGTCTGTAGGAAGTTGTGTTGGGCGTTTGTAGCGTGGCTGTAGTGGAAGGAACTCACCAAATCAAAAACCAACAATCTAGAATCATCTGTCAGAGCAAGATAGGTGGTAGATTGTGATTATAGAGACGGAGGTTGTGGTGAGTGATTTTATGACTCGGCTTTTGAATTCATGATGAAAACAATGGGATCACAACTGAGGAAAATTATCCCTACTATGCCGAAAACAGATATTGCCTCTCACAGAGAGTGAGTTCTAAACACTACATTGCATAATTGAAAAAAAAAAAAATTCTATGTCCACGTTTATTTGGATTCATCATTATGTTTGATTTAACAGGATAATAAAAGAGTGACAATTGATGGATATGAGAATGTACCTCCAAACAATGAGAATGCTTTGAAGAAAGCTGTCGCACACCAACCGAGCAGTGTCCCAAAAATAAGCTGCCAGTGGACAACGTTTTCGATTATTACTCGGAGGTAAGTAGTTTTGATTGATTGATTGTCACTTATTTGCGTATAACAGTTTAATTTTCAAGCATTGTTAAAAGAGAATTTGTAAATTTGCAGGGAATGATTCACTGAAATGACTATTGTGGAGATCGAATTTATCACACAGTGGTGTGTAGTTGGATACGGAACGGAGGAAGACGGAACAGAATTCATTGGATCATAAAGAACTCGTTGGGGAACTAACTGGGGATGGAAGGTTATATGAAAGATGCAACGAGGAGCACGAACAGCCGGAAAGATGTATGCCGGTATGGCAAATGAATCCTGCACGACAGCCCGGAAGGTGTATGCGGATTGGCAATGAATCCTCCTATCCCATAAAGTACTAAGGGTACTAGATTCGACATTCTTTTCTTTTTTAGATAGAAAAGTAGGATATCTTTCTAATTAAGCTAGGCTTTCATTGGATTGCTTCAAGAAAATAATGAGGAAAGTTAGCATTTCAATTTTTTTTAGTTCCGAAAGCTCCATTTTATATATAAATAAAATAAAGTAGTCCTGTTTATTCCGTTTCAGAATTTTCTTCGACCGTTAGTTAATATTATTTTAATCCATTTCAATTGATTTATATAATTATATTGTTAAAAATTGTATCATGTCTTGTCTTCTATGCCAACAAATCTACAATAGCATCAATCAATCGATAATAAAACCACTTGTTTCTAAACATCAGGACAAATACTGAACCGAACAATGGTTGAAGAAATGTTGATTAATGCATCAAAATCCATTTTTCAATTTTTCGAAAATGTGTAGTTTTATGCCTTCTTCGATACAATTTTACAATGTTATGATAATAAAATATTTAAAAATAGAGGACTACCATCAAAAGATCTAAATATTTTGTGGAGCTATCAATGAACGTGTGTGGAAAAAAAACAACCTTACCAAATTATAATATAGTGATAGTAGAAGTTATAAATTAAAAGTATATTAGTGATATTATTATTTCATTAATGTGCCAGGTATTAATACTAATCTGGAGAATTTCTAAAACTTATATTATTTAATTTATGGTTACTTAAGAGGAACTTAGAGCAATAAAGAATAATTGTTCAAGTTTTGGTTTCCTCAAACATTTATTTCTCCTATAAATATTTTATGGTCAACTAAATTTCCTACCACAGTCCTTATACTACATTTTATGGTCAAACTTAAAATTTCACACAAACACAAAATAGTATAATGTTTTGGGATTAACCAAATGACTGAAACAATGTTCCCCTTAAAAAAACTACTATAAAGAGAAAATGTTACATAGAAAACTACCTAATTGACAATGTTGCCTTTATTATTTTACACAGAATATTTTGCGTGAATTTCTTTCTTTTTTAAATTCTCGAAAAAGAAAAATTACTCCTTTTGTCAAAACAAAAAAAAAAAGAAAAAAAGAAAAAAGAAAAAAACCTTTTGCTACCATATTGTGTTATATTTATTATATTATAATAGATTTAAAAAAATGTTGACACATCCATTTTTTGAATAAACAAGTTTACAAAGAAAGAAATATTACCACATGTTGGTTCAAATGTGAACTAAAGTAATTTTTATATTCAAACAAATATCAAAGAGGATACAAAATATCGGGAGGTTTCGAACAAATAGCAAAGAGAACAATAATAAATTTTCATGTAGAAGGTTTATTAAAGGGAAAAACTCTTGCACTTCATACCACTCTAACAAAATTTGGTATTACATGTGTGACTCTAAGCTAACTTTCAATGTGCTATCTTTACACCCCCCAAGCAGAAGGACAGAGGAGAATGAACACTTGAAAAATTCACAACTGATTGATGGTTTTAGTTAGAATAATTAGCAATTTGTTGCAACGTTGGAAGATGCTGAACAAATAACGTATTGCTTTAAAATGAGATCCTCTTACCAAAGTATATGTCTTTGTCTTCGAATGTAAAATGGAATTTAAGACTTAGAATGTACAACACTTAAATTGGTCACACCAAAGAAATAATTTTGTGAGTAATGAAGATTTAAGGTCCGACTAACAGAGATAAAGCTATACTAACTTGGTAGGAATATAGTTAAACAGTGATACTCGACCTCCGTACTTTATGAGAAATAATAGAATTGTTCTTTGAACCCCATGAAAGTTAAATTTCACCAAGGGGGATATAAAAACCCGAGGTAGATTTTTCTAATTGTCCAGATACGAAAGTCAAATCAGCATTCAACATATTCCATGTAAAAGACAGTGATGATGGGACCAATAGTAGCAAACCATCATATTGATAGTCCTTTACGTACCTCAGAATTCCGCTTCATTAACTGCATTTTGATACCCTCGATTTCTTTCCACCTCCTACTTAAGTGAAAGATCACTATATAACTCGTATTGGGAAGTTTTTAGGAAGAAATTACTTAGTTGGGAATGCATGCTGGGAAATCTTGGTAGATGACCGGTCGTAAACTTTGTGGTTAAAGGTCCATTTATTGTCCTAACTATGACTCGGAGGAAAACATTGGTACTTAGAAAAAACTTCTAAAGTTATTGGGAGGCATGGGTTGAACTTTAGACACTGATGTTATTTTTCTAGACTAGAAGAGAAGAGTACGAGAAGAAAAGTTTAGTCAAGTATTTTTGGGGAGAAAAAAGATTGGGATTCAAGGTTTGGACCCCACGACATAGTAGGTTGAAGTCAGAATGTATTGTGTTTCAAATTAGTTTGACCTAGAAAAGGTAGGTAGATATGGGTCCAAAGCCATAAGCCTAGTATGGGAAGGATCGACCAGCCACTCCCTTCAAGTCACCGAACGATACTTACATGGACTATGGCTTGCTTCTCTACAAAAGGGTTGTCATTCTGCAAGATATTTAGCTATGCTATTCGGATAAGGTTTAACGAGTCAGTTGCATTTAGACAGGCATGTAGCTTGGAGAAGCTTAGAAAATAATGTAGGAACGTCTATGCTCTGGTGCCTTCATAAATGAAGTGAAAGATTTGTTGAGTGTTGAGAGATCGTGTGAGGGAACGTGTTGAACGCATAACCACTCGGAAAAAATCTGGAAAATGTGTGACTACCAGTGTATACTATTGACTATGCTTTGGAAGGAGTGGGAGGACTTTAAGAGAGCCTTCTAGATTGGTGTTGAAATTAGGAGTGAAAAACTTGGGGAGGAAAGTTGAATGCATGGCTTAGCAAGAGGTGAGAGTGAGAAGTTTCGACTAAGTGTTGGGAGTAAGAAGTTCAACTCGTAGCATAGTTGAGTATAACCCTAAAAGCACTTATGCTAAATGCACTGTAAGGCAAGAAGGAGACTACCTTGAGTGCATGCTTAAACCAACCGTAGGACGATTAGGGTTGAGATGGACACATGGTGTGTTCTAGGGTGAGAATTTGCTAAGTGTTGGAGCATAGACACACACCCTTGTAGAGGCATGTTTGACGCCATAGAGGGGTTGAAAATGTAAATGTTAGTAGTTGGACGCATGGCTTATGGGAATGGGCCAATTGGACACATGATGAAAGAGGAATAGTTATGTGTTTGGTAATTGGACCAAATTTCAAAAAGAGGGGGTGGCCAACTTCGAGGTGGACACCTTAGGAAGTTAAATGGCAACATGACTGAATTTGACTAAGTGTTAAAGCTTGAGGTGGAGGCCCAAGGTGCAATGTGTAGCATGCAAAGTGTTGGGATGACACCTCAAGAGGAGTCATGCATTGGACACTACATGGTAAAGATACCTAAGTCTTGCATGCAAGTAGGAGGTGCCAAGAAGCCTTGTGTTGGACCTTGCATGGTGGTGACAAATGGAAGTGTAGGTGTCATGCGTTGGGCAGTCTGTGAGGATGACGAGGATGGCCTGAGGTTGCCTATAAATCATCCCCAAGGAGTCTCATTTACTTCACATATTTGAAAGTCTATCACAAAAGAACCAAAGAGGGATTAGAAGTGAAGACCATGCATTGGGAGAGGACCAACCATGAAGCCATGGAGCAGTCTAAGCATCCACATAATATTTAGGCATTGGAAAGAGCAGTCCAGGCATCTAGGTTGAGTTGCCATGCTTCAATTGACCTGGAGAAGGCAACCATGCATCTAACTAGTGCTAGATAAGGCTACCTTGTGGCCACTGCTATCCTAGGTTATTCCAAGCCTACTTTCACATCTGTTGGAGTTTGGTAAGCTAATTCTAAGTGCCGATAAGGTATATTCTAAGGTTATTCTAGCCATAAAATTGAGATTCTAAGCAAAAATTTGGCTATGTAAGAATGAAGTGAGGAGTGGAACAACCCGTAGGTCTTTATGTGGAATAGCCATGGAAGCTTTTATCCCATCAAGTTCTAGCAACAAACCCCACAAAACACCCTTCTATTTACAAGATTTCAAAGATATTTATAACGAAAGGATTCAAAGCATTGACATCCCTTCTATTATTTTTTATGAATTGTTTTAATGAAAAATAAGAAACTTGTATTTTCTTACCCTTAATAGAATAGTTTGTTTCATTCACCAAGTTTGGAATATAATTATTATAAAATTATAGTATTTTTATCACCACTTTTTGCTTAGCAATAATTTCATAGCCATGAACAAATTTTAAATCTAATTCTAGGAGTCAATCCGTGATAGAAAATCTAAGTCTATTCGTGATTAGAAATCTATTTACTTGTAGTCAAGGAAGATTTCACATAGCATATAGAAATCTTTAGTCAAGGGAAGATTTTACATGGCCTATAGAAATCTATCACCCATATAAAGGCTAGTTATAGACATTTATTTTGTACTTTAAACTTCAATCATCGATAATTTAGTTTCAATTTAGTTATTCTCGTTCTTTTTGGTTCTTTTGAAAAGGAGATTACATCAAATCAAATTGAATATTTGATTGACTTATAAAAAAAATTGAAGAAGGAAGTGATAAAAAAAATTATCAAGGATAGAAGAAATAAAAAATATATAATTGTTTATTGTGATTGAAATATATGATTTATAAATAATCTCCTGTTAATGTCGATGGTGCTAATTATATTATTTAAAGATTACGTATCAGCTTGATTTCGAAGTTAATTATCTTTTAAACAAAAAAAAAAAAGTTTCGAGTTAATTTGCGCTTAGTTAGAAAACTAGAGCAATAATTAACTTAAGACTGTTTGTAATTCATAAAATGATGATTATAGAAATATCTTAACTGTTCTAATTTGTTTCGTAAAATGAATTATTTATTAATCTAACAAAATCACTTTCTAATTTTAACTAATGTTGTAAATACTGATAGATAATTAATTTTTATGATTTAGCTTTCATAAAATTTGCAAACTTCTGAACCATTTAACTAAATATATTATTAATAATATCCTCTCTTATATTAATGTATTATATAAATATATATATTATATATTCTTTTTTTAAAAGCTAATTATTTTTTTATAAGAATTATTTTTTTAATCCTTTTTTTCCGGGGGAATATATTTTTTTAAAGCTTTTATCAAATTACTTACCTAAATAAAATTAGTTGAAACTTAAATAATAGACATTTTAAAATAAATTATAAATTAATTATATACAAAAAAAAATAATGAAATAATAACTCTAGATTAAAATGTCTATTATTTAAGATCAATATTAAAATTTAAAAATTAAAAAAAAAGTAACAAACTCTTGATTTAATTTTTAAATTCAAATGAAAAATAAATTAGGTTTAGATACATTATCTACATAAAAGTGGAGGGATGCGACTGTGATGGGAAATATGATATTTTCAAAAAACAATGTGCATACTTAATGTGGCCATTTATTTTTGTTTTTTCTTTTTCCAAATGCACTTGAAGGATTTCTAACCGATTTTTAAAAAAATTAAAAAATTAAAAAAATATATTTTCTAAAAATAGAAAAAAGGTTAGACCTCAAATATAAGAAAATAATGAAAGTGATATTAACACAATAAGCATCTTTTTTAACTAAATAGTGCGAAAAATCAGGAGAAGCCCTATAATCATCCCCATTATTAGATCATTCCATTTAAACTATTTCTATATATAAAAAAAGTCATTCAATTTAAAAGGACCATAAGATCAAAAGTAATTATTAATGTATTTATATGCTGGCTTATATCATATAAATAAAACTATAAAAATTACCACCATTTCTTATTTTTTTATGTTAGAAACACCTTTATTTGTAATTATTTTTTTAAATTTCTTTATAAACAAGTAAAGCTAACCATTAAATATCTAAACAAAACCTAAAACATGAACAAGCTCTATGTATAATTAACCAATTAGTTAATTGAAAATCTCAACAACCTAACTATTAGAAGATAAAAATAATTAGTTAGATCTTAACCAATATTCCTAAAATTAAGAAAAAAAAAAATCAATAACTACATCAATTTTTAATGGAGAAAGTGATCAATAGCTATCTATATAATGACCTAACGCAAAATCAACTCAACCAACAAAAAAGCTTCTTTATTTCATTATATTACTCAATCTTCGTAATCACAATGGCGTCAATGAAATATTCTTATCGTTCCTCTTGTTTTGATTGTTTTAATTTTTGGATTATGTGGAGAGCTTTACATTTGAAGGGAATGGCTTAGAATCTGAAGAGAGTTTATGGCATCTTTATAATAGATGGAGTACCATTCATAGAATCTCAAGAAATGGAAGGGAGAGCACTATGTTTGGAATAGTAATCTCATTGTGTTGATAGACCCTTATAGGGTGAAATAAAGAGCCTGTAGTTGCATACTACTCAACTGGGCCTTAAATCTATTTTTTTTCTTTGGTCTTTTAGCTCTTTGTTTTTTCTTATGTTTTTTCTTCCAAGTAGACGGAAAAAAGAGGAGGCTTCAGGGTGCTATTGAGGTCAAGGTTTGCCACACTACAACCATACTTCCAAACTTAAGTTTTCTATTATGATGTGCTATAACCTAGGAGTTAAATTATTTAAGTTTAGATATGGAGTTGTATAAACATTATACTGGTTTGTAATAAAATAAATTTAGCAAATACGAACTTGTTGTTAAATCTACTTGGTTGGTCTAAAAAGATAGTTAGACAAACAGGTCGAAATGTGGACAGTGTGCCACTCAAAAGGCCGTACTTGCGGTCCTACACCTCCTTGCGGCGAAAGAGGGTTAAGCTCGGGAAGGGGTGTCACACAATGTATTAAGGTTGGAGAATGCATAAATTGGCAAGTCTTGTTCACACTAAATGAGATCTTTGGACGACTGAATGTTGCATATTGCAATGCACCCACAATGCTACGATATAATCGAACATCGGGCATTTTTTCACCTTGTCGAGTTGAAACTAAAGGACTACTTACAATTGATGCATACATACTCTTTGAACCAAACATATGAGTCATTTCTAATAGATCCAATATGTATTTGGATTGTGAAAGAAAGAGTCCACCATTGGAAAGATATGACAGTTCAATCCCAAGAAAGTAGCTCAATGAACCATGGTTTTTCAAAAAAAATTGCCCATTCAACAGATTAATTAATTCAGAAATCACCTTGTGTGAGTTGGCCATAATGATTATATCATCTACATAGAAAGACAGATGTAAACGTTTTGAGAGTGGTTTGAGGAGGGAGATACGGACTCCCGTTACTACTACAGCTAACTGGACTGATTTTTCCATGTTAATTGAGACTACTATGCGAGTGGAAGAGAGCCTGATAGAGGACAGGCAAGACAGGGAAGTCTCCAGAGGGAAGAAAAGAAAATTTACTCTAGAAGAGTCTGATAGGAGAGATTTCAAACCTCGTTTTAGTGGGCTAGTGACCTCTCAGGGCAGTACAACAAGCACTCAACAGAGGAGAGGTAGACAGAGATCCAACCAAACAGCTGGGAATTCCAGATCAGGAAGTTATGGGGAATCAGTGCCCAGTACAGGTAGAGAGCCCCAGCGACCAAATGTGGCAAATTTCATATAGGACATTGTAATGAGAGAAAAAATGTATGTTATCATTGTGAACAGCTTGGGCATTTCAGGAGGGAATTTTCGTAGTTGATTTTAGGTACGCAAATTCAGCAGTCTCAGATTGTGATGTAAGCTAAGGTAGGCACTGCAGTTGATGAGGGCACTAATAGTGCCGAATAGAAGGGTGTAGCAGGAAGGCCACATCAATAGGACAAGGTCTACGCTATGACCCAGTAGGAGGCTGAGGATGTGCTGGATGTCGTTGGTAGTATGGTGTTTATTCATGATAGACCTGCACATGTTTTATTTGATCAAGAAGCGGCTCATTCATTTATTCTTTATTTCTAGTATGTTTGCATTGAATATTGATAGGTGCTAGAAATTATGCTTACGGAGTTGACTATTTCTACCCCTGTTGTTGATGTGCTGATAGTTAATAATTATTATAGAAACTATGTAATTCTTATAGATGGACAACATATGAGATTGATTTGATTCCCTTAGAATTGCTACAGTTTGATGCTATTATAGGGATGGATTTCTTGTTTAAACATCATGCATCTTTTGATTGTCATAAGAAAGAAGTTATATTCAGATTACCAGGTTAGGTAGAGGCAGTGTTTATAGAGGAAAGGAAAATTCGTTCTACTTGTTTGATTTCAGTAGTAAAGGCCAGGAAGTTGTTGAGTAAAGGTTATACAACATTCTTGGCCCATGTAACAGTTTTTTAACAGAGGAAGATAAGACCGATGGATGTTTCTGTGGTACAGGAGTTTATTGATGTATTTCTTAAAGAGTTATTAAGATTACCACCTGATAGAGAAATGGAGTTTATTATAGAATTATACCAGGAACAACACCCATCTCATAGGCATCGTACAGAATGGCTACAGCTGAGCTGAAAAAATTGGAAGCTCAACTGCAGGAAATAGTTGATAAAGGCTATATCAGGCTCAGTGTATCACCTTAGGGAGCGCCAATTTTATTTTTAAAGAAAAAAGATGGCACACTCAGATTATATATTGATTACAGGCAGTTGAATAAGGTAACTATATGGAATAAGTATCCATTACCTCGTATTGATGACCTGTTTGGTTAGTTGAAAGGAACACCATATTTTCAAAAAGAAATTTGAGATTAGTTTACCATCAGTTGAAGGTTAAAGAGTTAGATATCCTTAAGACAACTTTTCAAACCAAGAATAGGCATTATGAGTTCCTAACAGTATTTATAGATTTGATGAATATGATATTTCATCCATACTTAGATCAATTTGTGATATTTTTTATAGATGATATCCAAGTGTATTTAAGTAACAAAGAATAACATGCAGAGCATTTAAGAATAGTGTTGCAAACACTATGTAACAAACAGTTATATGCTAATTTCAACAAATGTGAATTCTGGCTCAACCAAGTTATATTTCTTGGACATGCAGTATCTGTAGTAGATGTTAGTGTTGATCCCTAGAAGATTGAGGTTGTAGTTAGATGGGAAAGACCTACCTTAGTAATAGAGGTACATTATTTCCTTGGCCTACCAGATTATTATTGGAGGTTTGTGAAGAGTTTCTCGAAGATAACCCTTCCATTGACCAATTTAACTAGAAAGATGCCAAATTTGTATGGTCTAACTGTGAATGGAGTTTCTAGGATTTAAAGTAAAGATTCTTAATTGCGCCAATCTTAACTCTTTCAATGCCAAGGTAGGAATTCAAGATTTTATGTGACGCATTCAGACAGGGATTGGGATTTATGTTGATGCAGGACGGAAAAGTTGTAGCTATGTATCCAGGCAACTGAAGAAACATGAAGGTAATTATCCTACTCATGATTTGGAATTAGCAGTTGTTGTACTATCATTAAAGATATGGAGACATTGTTTGTATGGTGAGAAATATCATATCTTCATAATCCACAAGAGTTTGAAATATATCTTTGATTAAAACAAATTAAATTTGAGACAGATACGATGGATGGAGTTGATAAAAGATTATGATTGCACTATTAATTATCACCTAGGTAAGGCTAATATGGTAGTAGATGCTTTGTGTAAAAATTCAAGCTATTTTAGGGATATGTTAGGTTCTTTAAAGGGAAGGTTATTACATGACTTCAAAGGAGCTAATACAGCTTTGACAGTAGGTCATTTGGGAGAGATGATAACTAATTTCTAGATAAGACCTACATTTGTAAGTGATACTATTAGGGCTTAAATGACAGACAATAATCTCAGTTAGTTAATTGAAGAAGTTAAACAACAGAAAATACAAGATTTTAATTTGAAACAAGATGAAGCTTTGGTGAAGGATGACAGGTTACGTATTCCTAACGATGAGCTATTGAAAAATGAAGTATTAGAAAAGACACATGATTCCACCTATGCTATGCACCCAAGCAGCATGAAGATGTACAGGACATGAAGAAGTTTTGTTGGTGGTCAGGGATGAAGAAAGACATAGCCAACTATGTAGACAAATGATTGATCTATCAGTAGGTTAAGCCAGTACATCAGAGACTTGCAGGTTTGCTAACCTATTTCCAGTACCATAATTGAAATGGGAGCATGCGACCATGGATTTTCTATTTGGGTTACCTAGAACATCTAAGGGTTATGATAATATTTGGGTAATAGTAGACAAGATGAAAAAGACGGCAAAGGTTTTACCCATTAAAACTACTTTGCTCTTGACCAGCTAACTAAGTTATATGTCAATCGAGTTATGAGCCAGTTTAAGGCTCCTGTATCCATTATATCAGATAGAGATCCAAGGTTTATTATAATGTTCTGGCCCAGTTTGCAAAAGACACTTGGTACTAAGTTGCATTTTAGTACAACCTTTTATCCACAGACGGATGGACAGTCAGAACGAACGATTCAGACTCTGGAAGATATGTTGAGAGCTTATGTACTGCAGTTTAAAGATAGTTGAGATACAAATTTTCCATTGGCAGACTTTGCTTATAATAATAGTTATCATTCCAGTATCGGTATGACACCATATGAGGCTTTGTATGGAAGACCTTGTAGAACTCTAGTTTGCTGGAATGAGGTTGGTGAAAGATAGTTGATAGGACTAGAGTTAGTCCAGGCAACATAAAAAAATGTTAAGTTAATCAGATGAAATCTGAAGATAGCTCGTGATAGACAAAAGAGCTATGCAGATAAGAGAGTTAGAATTTGAGATCGAAGATCAAGTATTCCTAAACTTATCACCATGGAAAGAGATACTTAGATTTGGTAGGAAAGGTAAGTTAAGCCCTAGATATATAGGATCCTAAGAGATAATTGAACGCATAGGGCCAACAACTTACAGGTTAGTCTTACGTACTAAATTATCTAAGATACATGATTTTTTCCTTGTATCTATGTTAAGGAAGTATGTATCCGACCCTACTCACATTCTCCGAGAACAACCAGTACAATTGAAAGAGAATTTTTCTTATGAGGAGAAACCAGTTTAGATTTTAGATAAGAAAGAGCAGGTCTTGAGAAACAAAACTATTTTGTTAGTAAAAGTCTTGTGGAGGAATCATGAAGTTGAGGAAGCTACATGAGAAGCTGAAGATCATTGAAAAATAAATATCCACGCCTATTCACATGAGAAGTCCTAGGCAAAGTTCGATGACGAAATTTTTTTAAGGAGAAGGTAAATTGTAAACCGTTGAAGTTGTTTTACTAATTAATTTAGTTTAAGTTCTCTTAGTTAAGTGTTTAAGGTTTGTATTAACATTAATGAAAAAAGCAAGCTATGTATGTTTAATTAAATGATGTGTCTGAAATGGTAGAGAAGGAAAATTTTCTAAGTGTTACGAGTATATGCGTCCAGGTTATGAACATAGTCAACGCATAGAGAGTTGAGAATAACAATGGCAAGCCAAAAAAGGGAAAGGAAATATGTTAAGTGTGGAATGTTAAGTCGTGGGTGAAGTAGAGGAAAGTTAATGCTCAGAGGAAGTAGAGGACTCCATGCGTTGGAGCTATGAGGTGCCATGCAGCCAGTTCTGTTAAACTATGCAGCAAAAGATTATGCATTGAACAAAGAAGGCTTAAGTGGCTGCAAGACCATGCAATGAAGTTAAGCTGAGGAACTCAGCTTAATTAACGAGTAAGTAAGTCAGGTGATAGTCTTGTAGACATCATAAAAGGATACGCATGCCAGGTGACAATTAATTAAGCAAACTCTTCGTGCAAGCCCAAGTATAAATAGGCTTAGCAAAGAATGAGACTGTATTGTCAAATGTTTTCTAATGCCTAAGTGAGGAAGTGTTGCTATCATATGAAGGTTCTAAAGGTTAAAGAATTCTCAGTAAACTAAAGAAGAATTTGAGGAATCCCCGATCAATTTTAGAGGAAATAATGCTCAAATTATAAGGTATGAATGTTGGAACTAAAGTTAAGAAATTTGGAGGATTGAATTTGGAATGATGTTATGGATGAATAAGCAGGCAACTACTTACGAAGAAAAAGTAAGCAATTGACCCAGTGATGTTATGCATTGATGCATAAAGCATAGTCAGTTCACAACAAAGGCGTTTGGAGTACATCCAATAGTAGACGTTCATTGCATAGGCCAAGAAGGTGTTTCAATGCTTATTCGAAAAAACTGGAGGAAGGATTCCCAATTATCAGCCAAGTTATTAGGTAAGATGGCTAAGGATAGCCGATACAGTAAAGATGGTTTGGATGCGTTGAAAGTAGTTATGATGCAAGGAACTATTAGTATTCGATGAAGTTAAGTTATGTGTTAAGCTCAAAAGGGACCTAATTATGCTAATTATGCTAACCATAGGAGAGGCATACAAACCCCTTGGATAAGTAGCTTAAGACAGTGAATGACAAGTTTTAATAAATGTTTTCTAATGCGAGTTTTATAAATGAATTCCAACACATAGGTTGTTCATATTAAGTTTTATATCATGATTTTTTTCAATGCATGCCTTAAAAAAGAATGTTGATTGCATGATCCATGTTTTTAAATGATGAAGTTATTTATGAGTTTATCATGCGTTTTACAGTAAGTCTATGCTATGTTGTATCGCATGATGAAAATTTATCAAGAAAATTTTATAAGCATGCATCATGTTTTGCAAGGCACATGCAATGATATGAAATCATGAAGTTTGCTCATTTCAAATGTATATTCTGTATATATTCTTAAATGTTTAAATGTTTGTGTTGTACAAACCCTACTCCAATGTTGGTACCAAAAGTATGGTAAGGTACCAAAATCTCAGTGATATTAGGGATCCTTGGCACCAAAGGTATGGTAAGGTGGTCGGACCCAATTCAGCTCTGTATGCACATATGACTATGTTGCCGACGTTGAAGAGATTGAGAAAAAGGGCTCTTTCTAAAATAAGGTTATTAGAAATTGAGTAAAAGGGCTCTCCCACATGTTCAGACAGTGGAGTAGTGGAGTTTTTCAAAAAGATGTTAATGAGTTTTTTTTTAGGGTTTTCTATTATATGATATAGTTCTATGATTTCAGTTCCATTTCCAAAACCCTGATTATGATTTTATAATTATTTCATTGATAAACAATTTCATGTTATTTATGATTTAAAGCATGTTTTATTTAAGATAGTCACGCACTGGGCTTACCACCTTACTCTTTTAAAATGTTTTCCTTACTAGGTAGCGGTCGACATCTTGAGGCCTAGTAGTTCTGTCAGTCAGTCACTTCTCAGACCCACAGAGTCTAGACTTTTAGGTGGCTCATCATGTTCTATTATTTAGTTTTTATGTCCATGTCAAGGGGAATAGGATTTGAAAGAATTTTATAACGAGAAAACCTTTGAAAGGATTTTTATAACAAGAAAACCTTCTAAGCATTACTGAACTTGAAAGATAGGAAAGTTTGGGAAAGCAGAAGAATTTTTGAAGAATGTGCTTGCTGCATTAGAGATCAAGTATACATTTCTTTAGGAATGGAATAAACTTATATTTCTAAACGTCAATCCCAAACACTTTTAGGTTAAAGAACATGATGAGAGCTGACGCTAGTTGTGTTAAGGCCATGAGAGTATGTTAAGGAATTATTTTACAATGGCTCAAGGACGAGCATTGTTCAAAATTTGGAGGTGTGATAACTTGTAGAAATATAAGTTATTATTCTCTCAAAGTTGGAATAATTAGGATTATAAGTGATGTAAACACATGCATGATGAAGGAAAACACATGAAATTGTATATATGTGATAAACTCATGAAAAAGTATCTTCAAGTAAAAAATTGCATCACTAACGCACTTAAATTCAGGAACCAGAAAATTTTTCTAAGTGTTGCAGACAAAGCCAATGCAAGGGGCATGTGTCCAGCTTGTTTGACGGATGAAAGATTCATTTGGCTCATGCAATCACTATCAAATAACAACTTGCGAGCTCGAGCATCTGACCAGTGGCGTCTGATTAAGGAAAAATGGCAGGCGGCTGTCTCTAGGTATGGAATTTAATATAATCACACCACCAAATGGCTGTCTGATTGCCTATAAAAAAAAGATGTTCCCTACAATGAGGAGTCAATTAGAGAGTTAGCCATTTTTTTTAATCTTTCACCTCTGTCGACTACAAGCAAAAAATAGGAGGGGCGATAGCCATTCTCCATCGTTGGTAATGAGGTTTTGTCGAAGAGAAGCTCGAGAGAGACATCTCTTTCAACCCTTCCATCAAGTTGCAACAACAAGCATAAAAATAAGCCAAAGGGGACAATAAATTGAACCCTACAGCTTGAACTTCTTTCTTTTACTTTGCATTCTCATTCACTATCCCACTTGATTCAACTAAGATTATATGTATCCAGACTTATTTCTTTAATTAAATCTCCATCTCAACCATTCTTCACATCTCCATTTGTTAACTTTCTAAGTTGTTTGTGTATGTGAATCTTTTTGCTAGATAAGTGCATAAAATTATTTGCTTGAATCCACCTGATCCGTTGATCAAAATGAAAAAAAAAATTAGTTACTCAAGAGAGTAGTTATTTGTTAAATGCATTAAGCTAAGGCATGAGTAACTCTAGAGAAATTATTCATGTCATTTGCCTATTCATTTGAACTAATACATGCACGTACACTTAGATCTTAGCAATCATCTGTACCATTTCCATTCATTGTCATTGTGCTTAGATAGGCTGCTTGTTCCCATTAGGAAATCAACATATATCATCTACGCTTAATCCAATCATCCATAAGCCTATTTCCCTTTATCTAAACTCCTACTTCCTCTTACATACATGAAAATAGTTCAGTGTACATAACCAACGCATATCGACCAATTAGGAAACCTTTGCAATAGATCCAAAAACCAAACTTGCGTTAGTTTACTCTAGAATCCATGCATTGGACCCTAGGCTTATCAAGACACTTAAGTTAGATTTATAGTTGTGTTTAGCTTAAGAGAACTTGTATGCAACTAGAAAGGTTTACATGAACATAAATCTATCATTTGTCCAACGTATAATATCTTTTTTAAACCAAGAGATAGATGAAAGATCTTATTCATAATCAGATGAAAAGTCTTATTCATATTCATTCATTCTCATCATCATTCATCTTCAAAAGCACAAACATGATTAAAACATAACAAGCTTTTGGCACCGTTGTCAGGGATTCCAGCAACGTAGCTAACTTGAATTTGGAAATTGTATCTTTATGCGGAACTTTCAATTAAAGGTGTATTACAAGTTAAGCAGTGAGAACTCTGGAACTCAGATACGACCCAAGATTGAAAGGACTTTTAGACTGAGAAAAAGATCAAATAGACGTCAAAGGTTAAGGCAACAACAAATGGAAAAAAACAAAGATAACCAAAATTTGACTCAACAGCTAGCCAATGCTGCAGTAAATCCAATCCTCATAGCGAACAACAACACGTGTCCTATGCATGAATATGCATTATCTGTGTTGTATGATTTTTTGTCTGGATCATTTATCAAACGCCTGATGGGACCCGATTTGAAATGAAATTTTTCATGCTACAAATGCTACAAACCACAAGACAGTTTGGTGGTTCCTGTGGCAAAAACCTTCACGCTCACAAGAAACGCTTCTTGGAGACTTGTAATTTATTCGTGAGTCCTAGAATCACCCTAAAAGCAATCATATTATCCCTATTTTCATATTCACTCTGAGACGATGCCAAGAAATGGGCGAGCTCCTTGGAGTCGAGCGAAATAACGACATGGGACAACTAGTAGAGAAGTTCATGTAAAAATACTTCCCTCCCACAATCAACACAAGGAGTCGTGGGGAGGTTATGAATTTTGAGCAAGGAGAATCTGAGACACTTAGTGACGCATGGGAAGGATTCAAAAAGTTGGTAAAAAATTATTCTAACCACAGATTGCCTCTAACTGTCCAGATGGAGAATTTCTATGGAGGATTGAATAGACCATTCCAGATGGCAACAAACGCAATCACCACAGGTGGCCTTATGAAAAAATCTTACAATGAAGCCAAAGAGATTTTGGATAGAATTGCCAACACAATATGGAGTAGGTTGACGATGCTTGTGATTCTAGAATAGACAATAGAAGGCGACAATAAGGTGTGATCAATACTAACGCAATAGCTACTCTTCCTGTACAAGTGGCTGCAATGAAAAACTTGCTAAAGAACTTAACAATGAAAAATTCCGCCCAAACGTAGAGCGTGCAATAGATCGATGTATTCAGAAAACCCATGGTAAGTTGTATGGGTTGCGGAGAGTCGCACACCTATAATGATTGCCCCCAAAATCTGCAATCAGTTCGTTTCATGAACAACAACCTATTCTCTAATACATACAACCCTGGATGGCAAAACCATCTGAACTTTTCTTGGGGTGGTCATGAACAGAATCAAGACCAGTCTGGAATACATTGGCAACACAAGCAAGAACCATTGCCTAGATTCCAGCCTATGCAACAATAGCCACAGTGTCAGTCGTTCAACAGAGGAGGCAATGTGTCACATTCGTCTTCTCCGTTTGTGAACATGTTGAAAGAATACATAGCCCATCATGATGCATTGTTAAAAAGTCAAGCATCGTCGATAAAAAATCCGAAGATACATGTTAGACAAATTACGAGTGAGTTGAAGAGTCGGCAGCATAGATCATTATTCAGCAACACTGAAGCACTCAGATAGAATAATAAAAAGGTGCAATGTCAAGTAGTGATGTTGCACAGTGGTAAACCCTTAGTGGAAGAGAAGGGAAAAACCCAAGAAAAGATAATCATACTTCAACGCCCACAGACACACCTTAAGTAACTACGACACCTGAAAAAATTCAACCAGAAAGAGTACCTACTTAATAGTCATTCTTAAGAAAGTACGTCCAACGCAGAGGTACATGATGTACATTTGAATGGAACCTTCCCCCGATGTCAATAGAAGAAGAATGACGAAAACTAATTTGTACGCTTCCACGATGTCCTTAAGTAGTTGCACGACAATATTCCTCTCATTGAAGTGTTAGAACAAATGCAGAGTTACGTGAAGTTTTTAAAGGATAGCTTATCGGAAAAAAAAGAAGGTCAGCAAGTTTGAATATGTGGCATTGACTCAAAAGTGTAATGCACTGTTCAACAGAAAAATTCCTAAGAAGCAAAGAGACCCAGGAAGCTTTACTGTCCCATGTTCGATCGGGCAAATAGATATGGGCTATGCAATTATGTGATTTGAGAGCTAGTATCAACATGATGCCCCTCTTAATTTTCAAAAAGCTTGAGATTCGTGAAGTAACGCCTACCACGGTAATGCTAGAACTTGCTAACAAATCCATCACATACCTTGAGGGGAAGATTGAAGATGTACTAGTAAAAGTTGACAAGTTTATCTTTTTGGTAGACTTTATTATTCTAGACTATGAAGCTGACAGAGACATTCCAATCATTCTTGGACGCCCATTTTTAGCTATTGGTAAAGCTATGATTGATGTACATAAAGGGGAACTGACTATGCGTGTGGATAATCAGGAAGTAAATTTCAATGTGTTAAATGTATATGAAGCTCAATCTTTTCAATTCATTGAATCAACTCAACTACTTGAGTAAGAGAACCAAGAAGTGGACCAAGGCTGTAAGGTCCATCCGTTGAATAAAAGCACAAGGAAATTTGAGTCGCTCTGTCTGGATGAGTGGCAGTCAAAACCAATGCTCCCATCTCTGGAGGAGCCACCAACGCTTGAACTTAAACCTCTTCAGGATCATTTTAAATATATTTTTCTTGGCAACAACAATACTCTACCCGTTATATTTTTAGCTAAATTTTCTCCTGCTAACGAACAACTTTTATTGCAAATACTCAAGAAGCATATGCGTGCAATAGGGTCGATGCTAGCTTACATCAGTGGGATCAACCTATCTTATTGTATGCACAAGATTAGATTGGAAGAAGGTTAAATGGGATCAATTGAGCCCCAACGCTGGCTGAATCCTATTATGAACAAGGTAGTGAAAAAAGAAATCATCAAATAGCTCGACGCAGAGGTTATCTACCTCATTTCTGATAGTAACTGGGTAAGTCCAGTGCAACGCATGCCAAAGAAAGGCGAAACGACTGTAAAGATTAATAGTAACAACGAATTAATTCCATTCAGAATTGTTACTAGATGGCGCATCTATATGGACTACAGAAAATTGAATGTGTCAACTAAGAAAGACCATTTTCCACTCCCCTTCATTGATTAAATGCTTGATAGATTGGCTGGAAAGGAGTTTTACTGCTTTTTGGATGGATACTCTGGCTACAATCAAAACCCCATCGCCTTAGAATACCAGGATAAGACAACATTTACTTGCCTCTATAGAACATTCGCATTCTGGTGCAAGCCCTTTGTGCTATGTAACGCACTGAGGACATTCCAAAGATGTATGATGACTATCTTTTCCAATTTTCTAGAATAACATGTTGAAGTATCTATGGACGATTTCTTATTCTTTGGAGATTCTTATCTGACTTGCCTTAACAACCTTGAAGCCGTCCTTGCTAGATGCAAAGAGACAAACTTGGTGCTTAATTAGAAATTTCACTTTACCGTGATAGAAGGTATTGTGCTTCGCCACAGGGTTTTTAAGGTAGGGTTGAACATTGATGAAGCAAAGATAGATGTGATTGCAAACTTGCCTGCACCTACAAAGGTCAAGGCCTTGAGAAGCCTTTTAGGCCATGCAGGTTTTTACCAAAGGTTTGTCAAAGGCTTTTCCCATATCGCACATCCACTGAGCACGTTGATATAATTGAAAAGATCTATGTGTTCGATGAAAGCTACCAACATGCGTTTGAAACTTTAAGGAACGCCTTAACAACATCAACTATACTAGTAGCTCCTGGTATACATCCTATATCATATGTATCCAAGACGTTCAACGAATCTCAAGAACACTATACAACTATAGAGAAAGAAATGATGGCGGTGATGTTTGCAGTTGAAATTTTTTTAGCACATCTGGTTGGTGCATCTGCACCCATCTATACTAACCACTCCGCCATTAAGTTCTTGATAAATAAAAAGGACACAAAGCCCAGACTTATTCATTGGGTACTACTGTTACAAGAATTTAACCTAGAAATTAAGGATAGAAAACGGATAGAGAATCAAGTTGCTGACCACCTATCACGCTTGGAGAATAAGGAATGTTGAGGCTGACTGAAATTAAAGAAAAATTTCCTGACGGACGCCTGCTTAAAGTTAAAGAACGAGAAACTTGGTATGTTGATATTGTTAATTACTTAACCACCAAACAGTTTCCCAAAGAGTTCAATGCTCAATAGAGATAATGGTTCGTGCATGATAGCAAGTCTTACTTTTGGGATGAGTCATTCCTTTACAAGCAAGGCCTTGATTTGATCTTATGTCGATGTGTTCCCGAAGTTGAGATATAAAGCATAATATCTGAATGTCATGACTCCTCCTATGGAGGCCACTTCGAAGGACAAAAAACCACTGCAAAAGTTTTTCCACTTCGCAATGTCACAACCTGACATTGCTCTTTACTTGATCCCCTCGGGTTATGTGGGAGTTCTGTTGAAGTCAGCAGAGCCCCTTGCGGTCTGTTCTTTAGCTCACTTGCAATCTGGCCCATATGTAATTCTAGATTTCGGATGGACGTAGCCTGACTTTGAAGCACCATTTCATTTTTCTCTATATATTGCTTAAATTGGCTTTCAAGGGAAGAAGATTGCGGTGGTTGTGAGCTATTGGCTTGATTGCTTGTCTGACCGTTATTGCGCGGGAAGAATCCAGGTGACCCTTCTTTCTACACCACAAGTTGGAAATTCTGCTGCTTATTGTTCCATGTAAAATTGGGGTGGTTTCTCCACCCGGGGTTGTAGGTATTCGAAAAGGGATTATTTTTCACAAACTAAATAGAATGTGGATTATGTTGGAGTGTTTTGACTAATTGCGTTGATTTGCCCATTTTGCAGTGTTGGGCTGCTGATCGCAATTCCCTGAATTAAGTTCATCATTACGGTCATTTGATTCTATAGTGAAGTAATATCACCATTACTTGCGTCGTTATCCTTAATTCTCAGTCCCTGATCACTCTCTCTTCAATCTTTGTGGTTCTTAGATATGCGATACAAGATATTCTTATCCTCGCCATACATTTTATCAAGCAGACCACTATAGGCTACCACATTGGCAGCGGTCTGCGAAGCGGGATTCAAACCATGGTAAAAGATTTCCATCTGAAAGCAGTCTGGCAAACCATTGTGTGCATAATCCCAGACTAACCTTTTAAACCTCGCCCAGGTATTGCTGAGCGATTCGTCCATGTCTTGTTCAAAATTTGCTATTAGTTTCCTTCGTCTAGCGTTCTCAGTAGATGGAAAATATTTCTTCACGAACTTCTCTATGACCTGTTCCCATGAAGTGTCTCTCTCGGCTAGAGGGAATACACTCATTTTCTTGCCTGATTACAAAGAGAAAATGGGAACAAAGTTATTCAAACTTCTTCGGTAGAGATGTTCAGGAACACAAAAGTATTGCATATTTCGATTAAGCTACAAAGGTGGGCGTACGGATCCTCGCCACACCGTCCTCTGAATTGTCCTGTAGTCTGGATCATCTGTAGCATCACCGGTTTCATTTCGAATCTACTTCCATTGAGGGTAGATCTCATGATTCCTGGAGAGAAATCATAGAGATTTGGCGATGCATAGTCCCTAATGGGTCTATTGCAATCGTTAGCCAGAAGAATTAGATTCGCCATGACATTGTTTTCGTTTGGTGCTCTGTTTCCAGGCTGCTCTGCCATCTATTCTTTATCTCACTATTGCTGTTGGCGGTCTCTTAATCTTCGTCTAGATGTTCTCTCAATCTCCAGGTGGTAATTGTCAGAGATTGAGAGTCTGCAAAGAAATCAGAAAAATTACCGTTAGCACACTATTTTGCCGAAGTCCTCGGCAACGACGCCAAAAACTTGATGCGTTATTTTATGATATGGAAATTTGGATGAAATGCGATGGTGAAAAATGCATTGAGCACTCAAGTTTTCTCAGTGGAATCCAAGTGTAAACCCCATTGAGTTCCTGGTAAGTCCAGGGTCGAACTCAGGGACTTGGGAAAACAGGTTGCGGTGGTCAATCTGTCTCTTATACACATCTAGATGTGTATAAGAGACAGGAGTATGCAGATGAACAGGTTGAGAAGGTCTTTAGCTAGCATTACTTGGGAATGCGTCAAACTATGCGATCATGCTACAACCATGCACAACAAGTCATTTTCCAATGCAAATGCGATGCTTCTAAGTCTAGGATGCATGTGTTGAATGCAAAAGTGTCCATAGAGCTTATTTCTAAGTCTATACTCTTGTCCTATGCGATGATGCAAGATGTATAAAGGCAAGGTGACCGCACACAATCATATCCTATCTCTAGGATGCATGTGATGCGTTAATATAAAACAATGCTTATTCCTAAGCTCCTATCTCTTGATTATGTGTTCTAATCTGACTCTTCCGAGCCTAGATTCTAACCAGACTTTCCTAAGCCTAGATCCTGTCCTTAGACTACCCTCCCGAGTATATCTAATGGACAAATGAAGCATACATAATACAAGATAATCGCATAGAATGAAGATTCCTAGTTATGCTAACTAAATGTTTCTCAACCCATTCAACAGATTTAGCTACTCATGCGTAAATAACAGAGAGTGAACAGATATAGAGAAGTGAATTCTATTTTTATAAATGAGTGTGAGTAAAAAATAACAATGGAAGATAAAGGTAGAGAGTCTGGTAGCAATTCCTTGCTGACCGAGGCTTTTACACTGTCAATCTCTATTCGATTCAAAAGATATTCCTGCTTCCGTAGGAGTCAGCCCACTCTCTATTCTTGAAGCTTCTGGTGCTCTCCCAAGCTTATCGGAATGATTTTTCGGCACAACCTTCTTGTCTCACGTCCGCCTTAAAATAAAAGAAAATCTAATAACAAGGCTAAATTATGAACAGACCTTGTGAGACGGTGAACTCGTGAACTCGTGGAACCTCTTTTCTGAAGGATGCCTTTGATATTTATAGAGATTTGAGGTGAAAGCGGCTTCTCTCTTATGATTGCACAGATGGGATGGCTTTAATTTCCTGACTGATGCGCCGAATATTTGTCACCAAAAAGCTGCATGTACTTGTTATCGTTAGTGGCTGTCAGCTTAATTCGGATTCGACCGTCATCAACTTTTTATCCCATCGTGATTAATTATGCTCTTCACCCAGATGCGCCCACCAAGTTGTGGTGACCAAGTTGCAGCAATCCTTTTTGAGCAAATGTTTGCAAACATAATCACCGCAAAGTCTTGTGGTAATGCTGCGCTCGACCAATGATTTCCTATGATCGCAATTTTCGCCTTGCGTCAACGCATATTCTGCATAAAAACACAAAAATCAACTGTTTCTATGCGATGAATGCATGCAACCGAAATATTATGAATTTGATGCTTTTTGGACGCAGTTTAAAATATTTTATCAATACAAGCCAGCATTGTTTAAGAACTTAGCACTATGATAACGTGCATTTCTATTCGTTATCATTAATCAGTGATGAAGGCATGAATTTCATAAACCGTATTATCTCTAAGTTACTTGCTAAATACAATTTTATGCATAAGGTAGCCACCGCCTACGACTCACAAACAAACAGGTAAGCTGAAATTTCAAACAAAGAAATCAAAACAATTATGGAAAAAGTAGTTAGTGCATCAAGAAGGGACTGGGCGAAGAGACTTGATGAAGCACTCTGGGCATACCGGACCATGTTCAAAACGCCAATATAAATGTCTCCATATGCCTTAGTGTTTAAGAAAGCATGTCATTTGCCATTAGAATTGCAACACAAAGCATACTGAGCATTTAAGAAGCTAAATTTGGACTTGGAAGTCCCTGGAAAGCATCGAAAGCTACAACTAAATGGGTTGCATGAATGCTAGCTAAACACATATAAAAATGTGAATATATACAAGGAAAAGACTAAGCCTTGACATGACAAATGCATCGATAAGAAAGAACTTTTCGTTGGTCAAAAAGTTTTATTATTTAACTCGCGTTTATGATTGTTTCCAAGAAAACTAAAATCTAGGTGGTTCATACCATTCATTAACAAGGAAATCTTTCTTCATGGAACTGTGGAACTTACTTGAGAGGATGGAACAAATGCCTTCAAAGTAAATGGGCAAAGAGTCAAGCCATACTTTGAAGAAAATGCAAAGCATTGCAAAACATCCATTGACCTACGCGAGCCTGCTTGGAGCTTGCGTCGAAGTTGTCCTTGCGTGAAATTAGATACATATATTCCAGGGACTCTTCCTTTTTCATGTTTTCTTTTTCTTGTTTAAATTTTTGTTTGGTAGTGAAGTTTTGAGTTGTCTTTTGAATGTATGTTTCAAAACCAACTTTGTGGATCAACTTAAATTGGGGAACTTGAATTGTTGCAATAGAGTCAGACCAATGCATACCTATACGTTGGAAGAAGAAGAGTAATTATATTAGGAGATTGACCACTCGAGTATTTAAGTGGCCCTAGGTGTGTCTCTTCAGGTCCGCATTAGTTGTACAGTCGTAACATCACCTGTAGCTAACAAAGGTCTGTCTCCTCTCTCTCCTCATGCGTTTTTCTAGAAAAGGTCAAGGTTTCCCCTCCAAGTCGTCTTCTTCTTCTTTTTGATCTTCCCATGCCCATCTTCAGCCCCCTTTCCATCCAAGTGCATCACTCCGATCATAATCTCCAAGAATCTTTAAGCTTCCTCATCAAAAACCATGTTAAATGCCTCAGATAGCCAAAACAAATTCGTAAGCTTCACTAGAGAATGCCCGGTAAGCTCGTTTTCATCCCCATCAGTTTCATCTTCCTTACCTTTATCCCCATCCCCATCTTAAGAAGCCACTACTTCAACCAAAAAAGCAACCGTTTCATTTTCCTCCTAAAAAACTATTCAACCCTAACCCAAAGCAGCTACACGACTTTCCACACAAGTAGTACCAGCAAAACCTTCCATTCCCCAACGATCGTTCGTCTCCTCCAAATCCTCTTCAAAACCCAAACCTTCCATCTCCCCTAAACCCAAAAATCCTAAGTGTACAACTCCCTCCCACCCATTATAGCATCCTGGGTCGAAAGGCCCTACCAAAACATCTATCGCAAAGCTCTATAAACAGTTAGCCCCGCCACCAATCATCCCAACCATTACACCCACATTGCTGACGCATGACCCAGTGCCTAAACATTTGAGAACTGCACCATCACCTGTCGTGCGTCTGGCAGTATCCTTAGCCATTGAACCCTTAGTCACCATATTTCCCATTACAGTAGCTCCTCTTTCTCCCACATCCTCTCCTGGTTCATCTCACACACCATTTGACCCACCCCCGATTACACCACCACCATCAATTGATCCACCAAGTTCAAAGAGCCTTGCGTTGGAACTTGCTGAGCAACCTAAAGATACTCATCCTAATTTGAGTGAGCAAGCTCGAAGAGATGAGCAAGAGGTCTTTGGACCTATTTTAGCCAACCTCGACCAGAGACAATTTTTGGAAGTGGATCGGCTCATGAGTCGAGAAGTTGATGTCGCGTTGGCCAAAATTGAGCCAGAAAGAGAGAGGATTGAAAGTGTGTCAGTCTCAACAGAGGAAGAAATGGATGATACTGACCACTATGCTCTTATATTGGACGCGTAAATGACCGTTAAAGAAAATGAAGAAAGGTCGGAAGGATTTAGCCATGCGATAGTTGACCCTAATGCATCCCTACCATGACCTTCAAATGGGAATGAGGGGTCTTAAGTACAACCTTCAAGAAGAAAAAGAAGGTTAATAGTAGAAAGAGGAGGAGAAGGTGAATAAAGTTGCAATCGAGCATGTGGTTGCAATGCAGAAAGGTAGCTCGTCCGATTTAAGCGAGTTGGAATGCAAGCTAGAAGAGTATAGGCTTACAAAACTTGGATAGAAAAAGGGGAGCCCTCCAAAGAGAGTTGGAAGAGGAGGCGAGATCATTGGCTTGAGAGGTCAAGAGGTATAAGAAGAAGGATAAGAAAGGTCCCCGTCAACATAAATACTCCAGCCTAGACAAAACTTAAATGCCCCAGCCAAGACAAAACTTAAATGCCCCAGCCTAGACAGAACTCGCCTTAGATAAAAGGTCCCTTATAGCTACATTTGTTACATTGTTAATCTTTTCTTAGGAATCAAAGTAATCCTATTAAACAAGCTAAAAGATTAAACTTAGATTTCTAATCTCATTAGAAATGTGATCTTAGGTCTATGTGAATCAAATTTTAAAGCAATTTTAAAAGGATGATTCTATCGTAAGATTCACATGTAATTCTTAATTATTGATTTTAATTTTTAATTTCATTTTGTTATAACAATTATAAACAAAAGAAATAAATTAAAACCACACTTCACATGCTTTGACATACTTTAATAAAATATAACAATTATAAATTAACGTAAAGTATGTCATGCATCATGCAATTTCATTTCATTACTAACATATATAACATTTATACAATAAAGTAATGAAACATACAATAGCATACATCCATACATATATTGAACTATATATTATAACATTTAGAATGTAAATGATGCATGGATATACTATTAATGCATGCATGCATATATTATAACGTTTATACTATATGATGCATGAGCATGATATATAATTTAAATCATGCATATACATATATTATAACACTTATAATATAAAATGATGCATGAAATTAAATGCATAACCTATGGTGGAGTTTTATATATGGCATACTATTTGACATATATATAAAATTAAAACATACATCACATGTATAATTAATAAACAAAAATTATTGGATCACGATTGGACACTAAATAATTAATTAAATTAATATAATACTTATATTAATTTAATTAACCAAACTACTAACTATTACAAGAATAAATATCAACTGGTTCAATACAAGCAAACCGGGCCTTAAACCGCTCGAAATGGACCAACTAGTCATCAAACTGAACCCGAATCACTCGAACTTACTGAACTGCAAGAAAACCAAGTGAAGCACGAATCGAACCGGACCAGAACTTGTTGGTTCTTTCTGCATCGCAGCATTGCAACACTGTGTCCAGCGTTGCAACGCTACGGAAAGAACACAATGTTGTTCTTCATCACAGGGTTGCAACGCTTATAACTCTGCAATACTGACTGCACAACGACAATCTCCATCCAATCTCCATCGAAAATGGTCTTGTTTTCCCCATATCGGCATTGGGAAAACCACGAACGACTCAAGAACAATCAAATACAGTCTCTATAGCAACATTATGCCCCAAGACATGGGCCTTTGCATACCGAAATGTAAATGAAAGTAGTAAACAGTGACCAATCCCAAAAAACATCCAATAATTCTAAACCAAACATTCTTAAACAATCATACATGAGAATTACAAAATGCAGAACCCACCATAAAGTAAAATTAAATTCTAGAAATTAGGGAAACTTGGGATCAAAACCTTAAGGCCCTAATACCAATTGAAGGAGCCCTATGAAGGAACCTTGAGCGGAAGCGTGATCGTCCTAAAATTTTCATGTTTATAGAATATAAATTTTATAGAGATAACACAAAATTATGCATTTTACAGATGAAAAAACGTGGCATATGTACTTACGACAAGAGTATAAGACCCATGTCTACAATGTGACGGTGTTTGCATTTAACATTAACATTTTTTTGTGAGGTGTAAGGACACGAGAATCTATGTTCAATACCATGTTGAGTAAGAAAAGAAGTTAAGGATTTAAATTCTCCATCTCCATTGGATTGAAATCAAAGAATGAAATGACTTAATAATTTTTCTATAGAAGTTTTAAAAGATATAAAATTATTGAACACATCATATTAAAATAAGATTTACTTTGTGACAAAAATCTTACAATATTGGTGGAATGAATGATGGTATGGATGCGATAGTGATTACAAGAGCTAAGTGAAACCGTGCAATTTGAGAAAGGATGAAATGTCAATGATTAGACAAGGTTGAGAAAAATTCACTAACATTTTCCTAAACGATGCACAAGTCATGCATTCATGCAAGAAAACTCTTAAATTAATAACTTTACCTCTTCGTGTTTTGAGCCACAGTGTCCTATCTCTAGGATACATGCAATGAGTTTTATTTGCGATAGATTAACTTTATCTCTAAAGTTTTATTCTATCCTTGTTTAACGAGTTCCACAATCTTTCAATCTCTCAAGTAATAGATTGTTTCCTACTCAGATCATTCTCTCAATTTTATCTCGGTAAACCTTTTTTTGCACGCATTAAACAAGATGAACACCTACTTATGCATTACTTAGTACATGTTAATTTTAGCTTTCCCAACCTCTGTCTCTTATACACATCTAGATGTGTATAAGAGACAGTTCTAATGGTGGTTGCTTCACTTAGGTTGCAATGATGTGAAGGTCTCTCTTTCCTTTTTCAGAGAAGATCTCCAAAATCTCACTAAGAATCCTTCAAAGAAAAACTCGAAGAAGGGGTGGTATGGTGGATTTAGGGCGAAAGTTTGACAAAGTTTCAGCCTCTCTCGATGGTGGAAATCTCTATATCTGATCGATTCTTCGAAAGGCTATTTATTGGCATCGAGAAGTAGGTTCCTCGCCTCTTTCCAATGATGGTCTGACACCTCGCATTAAATTTCATGCCCAACTGCACCGTCTGCCTCGCATCAGAGATCCATTGGTTCTACTACGTATGTCTCACATCAACTACCAACTTCTTTTATAGATTTGACTTTCATTGCCCACGCATTTTTCGTTTTCTATTTGTTGCGTTTCATCCCATCGTGTGGTGCTATGTTGTAAAGTTAATCGCCATGATGAGATTCTATGCGATCGTGGCTTGCAGTTCGTTTCTTTGACCGATTTTCCCCTCATTTCATCTAAATCATACGTCCAAAAGTGAAAATACTTTTCAAAGACTATTAGTTTTGTGCACATATAATCACAATATATGATTATTTGCATGAATTCTTTATCAAGTTAATGTGTTTTCCTTTGAACTTTCCAAATTGTTCTCAATAAAAAGGTAAAATAACTTGTATTTCAACAAGTTATCAATATTCTTAACAATTTGGCATGAATGATCTTAGAGTTTATCTATCAATATAGATATAAAGTAATTATGCTGACATGAAGATCTTAAGTAAACAATTCCAAATCTCCTTAGTTGATCACAATGTAGAGTTTATTCTAAAATTCTCTCAGTCATAGATCTGAGAAGCGAAGATGAAATTAAACAATCCTGACATTTTTATCACAAATAGGTAGGATTAGATTTAGTTACAGTATTCGAACTTTCAACGACTTTGATTTCCTTAGGAAAAACTTCTGATTCGTCGCTCAGAAAGTCTTCTAATCCATGACCTTTTAGGGTAGATTCAACTTGAACTTTCCATGTAAGAAAAGTTTCATTGTTTAGCTTCACGGTTGAGATTTTATTTCCAAGACTGATATATCCATCATAGTTCGCCTTTTTGTTCATTGATGTATCCAAAAAAAAAAATAATAATAATAAGATAACTAAAGAAAATGAGACGAGCTACAACTCGAATTGGAAGAAATTGAGAAGTAGAATCGCGGTCGTAAGACTATGACTCTGATACAATCAACGAATATCAAAGAGACATAATATCAGGAGAAACCCTTTCCTATTCATTTTCATAACTACTCAACAACTTATTACAATTCAAGACATATATAGGAGTTTATGAAAGGGAAAAAGTCATGCACCCACACCCAAACAAAACTTTATTTTCATTATTATATAGTTCATCACAATGAGTGATACTTATAAGCATCAAAATTAATCATCAAAGTATGCTTTCATAACTATATTATATAAAATAAAATTATGAAAATTATTGAATCAATCAATTATTTATATATTTTTAAAATATATATTAGTAATTGTTTTTTAATATTTATTTGTAATTACTTTTAACAAAATTAATCTTAAATTTTTAAAAAGTAAAGCCACTCATTCAAATATTAACAATAGAATCTAAAAATTTCTTAAGAAAAGAATTTAACTAAATTTCTTAAAAATGAAATTTAAGAAATATAAAAATATATTTTTTTTAAAAAATAGAAAACAATGGTTAGAGTTGTATCGCATTAATATACAAAAAAAAAATAATAATATCTCTGACTAAATAATAGCAATAATAATATCTCTGACTAAATAAGACCACGAGGAAATCCTATAACCATCTTATTACTAGGATGACACAAATTGGAAGCACTCCAATATAAAAAAAACAACTTTTAACGTGATTATCATGACTATATTATAAAAAATAAAAGTATAATGATGACAATTATTTAAATTATTTATTTGTTTTAAGAAGTTTGATTAGTAATTATTATTTTTTAAATCTAAATGTATCACTAAATTTTAAGAAATTACATAATAATCTTTATAAAGAA
Source organism: Benincasa hispida (assembly GCF_009727055.1). Taxonomy (NCBI): domain Eukaryota; kingdom Viridiplantae; phylum Streptophyta; class Magnoliopsida; order Cucurbitales; family Cucurbitaceae; genus Benincasa; species Benincasa hispida. The sequence goes on along the minus strand of NC_052352.1, from coordinate 14,537,287 downwards.
GTATCTATCCATTTAAATATAAAAAAAAAAATCATAAAATATGAGTTCACCTATATTTCAACCAACTGGTTAAAATCTCAACAACCTAATTATTAAAAAAATTAAAATTAACGAGTTACAAGTGTCCTAGGATCATGAAAAAAAAACTATAACGACACTAATTTTATTTGGAGAAAGTGATAAATTGACACGTCTATATAAATAGCTTAATTAAAGAATTATTATAATTCAACCAATTGGTTAACGTTGAAAAAAAATATTAATATTAATATTAATTATTATAAATATTATAAATAGGTGTTAGATGTTCATATTTAATGTCTAATGTCAAATGTCATTTTTCCATTACCACATATGTTGCTTATTTGTTATTCAACCACTTATGCATAGTGTCCAAAGTGTAGCACATCCTACTTGCCACTTTACCTATGCATTTGGTGGATCTTGAAATAACATACTTTGGTGGAAAATCCACTTCAAAATTCCACTCAATTTTTCATATTATCTAAATTTTCATAATTTTAGTTATTTTATATTTTATTTATTTATTTATTATTATTATATTTATACTTTATAACGTTGTTTACTGTTTAATACTGACTATTTCAAAGGTGATGACCTAGGTAACTTAACCTTAATCCTAAGCTAACTATGAACTCCTGTTTGTTCGGGATTATCCATTGATTTACAAACGGTGTGAGAGTAGACAATTGCCTCTGCTCAATAAGCTTACCATTTTGAGATAAGATCAAATGAATAGTTGGGAACATAGGGTGCAAGAAGGAATTCATTCCTACCCGATTAGGGTTAGTAGAGAGGTTGTTCGATTCAAGTGCTTGATTCTGGTCTTGAACAAGAGCGCTTCACCCTCTCATTGGCCTAGAGAGGAGATTCGGTTTGTTGATTAGATCACAAATAAATTGTTCATTAGGGGATCAGTGGAACTTAAGAAACAAGAGGTAATTTCTGGGGTAAAACAGAGATTTGACCCAGCCGTTATTTATGAACGGCCTGTGAAAGGTTTAATTCTTTTATTCGTAATTGATTGGTTAGTTGTTGAATATCGAAGTAGTGACTATTAATACTATTAATACAGTAAATAGTGAATGAGCATTAAACGCTTCAGCTTAAGCCGTGTTACGTGGAGCCACCCATTAAGTGTGATCAATATGATACGTCTAAGAGTTACGCCCGTATTAATCTGACGTTAGCATATGCAAGATTGTGTCCACGAGGTCTATAGTTAAGATTAGTCTAGAATAGCGTATATAGTTAATTTGAAGTGTTCAAGTAATAAATGAAGCTGGAGAATAATATTTAAATATAATTTAATATATTTGAAGATGGAATTTGTGTTAAAAATAATAATTTAAATATTTTATATTAAATTAATTAGAATTATTTAAATTGTCTAAAATAATCATTTATTAATTTTATTAAAGAAAATTAATTTTTTAAATTAAATAATATTTTCAGTTTTATTAAATAAAATTGATTTTTGAAATCAATTTTTGATAAATAGAAAAAGAAAAGGAAAAACACAAAGTTGGAAAAATTAATTTTCCATTTACTTCATGAACTAGCTCACCAACAAACCTATTTTAACTCTTCATTAACTCTAAGCATGAGGTGCATCTCATGTAGCAAACTTTCTTTGCATGAATGTCTGCAAATATATAGAAGATTTTTGGAGTATTTTGAGATAATAACCGAACAAAATTCTAAGAAAAAGTGAGAGAAGAAGGTGTTCTTCTACATGGTTGCTGCTGTGAACTTCTCCAAATTTCCTTAATTTCAGCTTATTTTTGAGTTCCATTATCAATCTTGAGCTCCAAGAGAATAGTCGAAAAGATCTTGGAAGTGGTCTACAATATCCTATGGAGATTTGAACTGAATTTGAAGCTTAGAGGAAGTTCTTCAAAGGTATGTCCGAAAACTCATTTTTTTCTGTTTGAAGCATGTTTTCTTTTTTGCCAAAAATTGGATCCTGGTTTCTTCCGCTGGCACATTAGTACCTTCCAATATGTAACTTATTATAAAGTACTTGCTATTACAATTAGCTTATGGCTAGAAGCCAGATATTTCCCATCTAAGAATTTTTCGGATGTGCGGGATATGTTCCCAATTGCTTCCACCACAACATATTAAGATGGGTCCTCAAAGAAGGTTAGGAATATATGTTGGATATTTGATTTTCCATCAATTATTAAATATCTCGAACCCCCGAGTAATGTATTTATGCACGATTTGTTGATTGTCATTTTAGTGAGACAAAATTCGACATTAAGGGGAGGAATTAAGTTGGAGAAAAAGAAATTACATGGAATGCATCGTTATTATTTTCATTTAGATCCTTGTACATATCAATGTGAACTTTGAAGTTCAAAAAATAAATTCGTCTACAAAATATAGCAAATCATATGCATTTATAAGATGCAAAGAAAGTAACTAAGTCATATACCAATTGCAAGTTGTCACTAATGAGTCTGGAACACGCCAGAAAACGTGGTAGACCAGTGGGGTTTCAAAGATAAAATCCTCGAAAAAGAAAATAATTAATAGTCAAGAAGACTTGGTTGAGGATGTAAAATACACATGAAGAAATTCATGACATGACTAATTAGGAAGATGGGAATACATAAAGATAATAATGAGATTTCAATAACTATGTCATGACAGGAGATGGAACCGAACTTATGTAGTTAATTGACAACATTTGTTGTATAATGTTGATCTTGATATTATATCTGAAAATGAGGATCCTGAACCAAATCTATTGAAGAATGTCGATATAAAAGAGATGGCTTTTAGTGGAAAGAAACAATCAAGGTAGAACTAAACTCACTCTCAATACGTCAGATTTTTGACCAGTAGATGTCAAATCTGTTAGGATTAATGGGTATTTGTGAAGAAAAAGAAATGAGAAATAATGAGGTCCCAGAATATAAAGCAAGACTATTACACAAGTTTTTCACAAAGATCAGGTTATTGATTTATAAGGAGACATAATTCTCTAGTGGTAGATGCAATTACACTAGGATATTTAATTGGCCTGACTATGTATGAAAGTATGGACAGCATTTAGTCATAGCATATTTATATAGATCTCTTGATAATGAAATTTATATTGAGAATCCCATAAGATTTAAGGTGCCTGAAACATAATTAGAATCAAATTCCAAGAATTGTAATTCAATAAAGTTATAGATCACTATATTGGACTGAAACAATCAGGATAGAATGTGGTACAATCATCTGTGTGGATATTTGTTGAAAGAATGAATATCAAAATAATCCAATATGTCAGTGTGTTTTTATATAAAGAAATCACAGACAAGATTTGTTATATAACTATATGTTGATGACTTAAATATAATTGGAACTCTGGAAGGTTTTTTAAAAGGCAATATTAATATCTTGAGAAAGAATATTGAGTTAAAGAACTCAAAAAATAAAAATTTTGCCTTGCTAACATTTAAGCAGATGGGATATTTATTCATCAATCAACTTCTATAGGAAAAAATTTGAGGAATATTTTATATGGACAAAACACATCCATTTAAATATTCAATAGAAGTTCGTTCACTAAATGTAAAAGAAAGATATGTTTCGACCTCCGAGATAATAACGAGAACTTCTTAGTCTGAAGTTACCTATATCTTAGTGCAATTAGTGCACTTATGTATCTTACTAATAATACAAGTCCAAATATTGTATTTTCAGTAAAATATTATTAGCGAGATATAATTATTCTCTAAAAAGACATTGGAATAGACTTAAGCATGTTTCCCTGTTATCTCCAATGAAACAATTGATATAGTTTTATATCATTCAAATAAATCAAATTGATTTTCTAGTTGAATTATGCTGATTTGGATATTTATTGATCCACATAAAGCTAGATCTCAAACAGGTTATTTGTTCACGATGTGGAGAAATTGCTATAATCATGGCGATTGTGAAACGGACCATAATGGCCACTTTCTCCGCTGAAATCTGTTAATTCATGAGGCTGGTCGAGAATGTATAGCTTAAGATCAATAACTTAGCACATTCGTAAAACATGTGACTGGTCTTCTAATATAAAAATTTCCAACAATATTATACGTAGACAACACTATAGCCCAAATCAAAAGAAGATATATTAAAGGATATAGAACAAAGTAATATTTCATCGAAATTTTCTACACTCATGATCTTGAAAGAAAATGGTGAATCACTGTACAAACAAATTTGTTCGAAGAATAACCTGGCACTTAATTTACAAAGGCATTACGTACTGCAACTTTTGAGAATTTGGTGCACACCATTGGAATTCGGCGATTCAGAGATCTCAAATGATGTTTCCATGAGGGGAACGAATTATTATATTTCTTTTAGGATCATCAGATTATATTGAAATATGTACTCTTTTTTCTTCATTTAGATTTTTTCCCATTGGTATTTTTTCTAGTAGGTTTTAACAATACATATTTATTATATTTATTTAATGGGCATCTAAAGAGAAATAAAGGGAGTATTATAATTATTATAAATATGTATTAAATGCCCATGCTTAGTGTCCAATCCAAATGTTCTTTTTTTCCCTTACAATATTATGTTGTCCATGTGTCATTCAATCACTTATACATAGTATCATCCAATATTAGTGCATGGTCAAGGAAGCTTTTCTGACGGTATGCCTCTAGGAATCTCTGGTACTTTCAACTTCATGATTGTATTCCAGGCTGAGCACAACATCCTTATGCACCCATTCCACATGTTAGGTGTAGCTGGTGTATTCGGCGGCTCCCTATTCAGTGCTATGCATGGTTCCTTGGTAACTTCTAGTTTGATCAAGGAAACCACAGAAAATGAATCTGCTAATGAAGGTTACAAATTCAGTCAAGAGGAAGAAACTTATAATACCGTAGCTGCTCATGGTTATTTTGGCAGATTGATCTTCCAATATGCTAGTTTCAACAACTCTCATTCTTTACATTTCTTCCTAGTTGCTTGGCCTGTAGTAGGTATCTGGTTCACCGCTTTAGGTATTAGCACTATGGCTTTCAACTTAAATGGTTTCAATTTCAACCAATCTGTAGTTGATAGTCAAGGTCGTGTAATTAATACCTGGGCTGATATTATTAACCGTGCTAATCTTGGTATGGAAGTTATGCTTAAACGTAACAATTATTCGTAGTGATCGTTCTAATCATCTGAATTTCAAATGTACCATGCAAAATGATGATCATAAAGAAAAAACTCAATAAGATAAGAGTTCAAAGAGTGTTGAAAATAAATGTTTTCGATGGGGAATAACTGGACATTGGTCACGTACCTATCGTATATCAAAATACTTAGTTGATCTCTATCAAGCCTCCCTAAAAGAAAAAAGGGAAAATGTGGTAGAAAATTTTGCATACCAGGATAATGATATATTTGACCCATCCCATATGACAATTTTGGATGTGACAGACTTCTTTGAATTTTCTAAAGAGAAAATTGACATAGTTGATAGAACATCAAGTGTTTCTTTTGACTTTGAGAATATCTAGACTTAATATTGTTTTTTTTTTTTTTTTATTTTATCTATCTTCATATTTTTTTTAGTAAATGTTAACTTTTGTATATTCCAAGTATTGTTTTTCTTATTGTAATTATTTTCTTGTAATGAAGAAACCTGGATCATTTTCATATGTTGGGTGACTAAAAAATGAGCAAAGAAGATCTATGTTTAGCAGACAGTGCAATTACGCACACAATACTTACAAATAAAAAAAAACTTTTTCAAATTGATAATTCTGAAAGTAAAAGTAAATACAATATCAAGTTCTAAAAACTTGATTGAAGGTTTTAGAAAAGCAAATATTATTTTTCCTAGAGGAACATAATTTATAATTAATAATGCATTATTCTCTAGTCAATCAAAGAAAAATCTTCTAAGTTTTAAAGATATACGTCACAATGGTTATCATATTAAAACTGATAGTGAGAATAATGTGGAGTATCTATATATTATCTTTACTATCTCAAATGAAAACATATATTGGAAAAGTTGTCTGTTTTATCTTCTGGATTATATTATACTAATATATGAGTAATTGAAACATATACAACAATGAACCTGAAGTTCATGAATTCAGACATATTTACAATTTGGCCTGGCCGATTGGGTCATCTAGGATCCATAATGATGAGAAAAATTATTGAGATTTCAAATGAACACCCATTGAAGAGCCAGAAGATTCTTCAATCTAATGAATTATCATGTGATGCTTGCTCTCAAGGAAAATTAATCATTATACCATCATTAGTCAAAGTGGGGACTGAATTACCTGCATTTTTAGAACGAAATCATGGTATATATATGGACCTATTAACCTACCAAATAGACTATTTGAATATTTTATAGTATTAATAGACGCATCCAGCAGATGGTCGCATGTATACTTATTATCAAGGCAAAAATTTGCATTTGTAAAATTACTTGCTCAAATAATTAAGTTAAGAGTACAATTTCCTGATTATACAATTAGGTCCAATCGTCTTGATAATACTGGTGAATTTACATCACAAGCTTGTGATAATTATTGTATGTCAACTAGGATAAGTGTTGAACATCTTGTAGCTCATGTTCATACACAAAATGGTTTAGTATAATCATTTATAAAACGTTTGCAATTAATTGCAAGACCATTACTTATGAGAGCTAAGCTTCCTACATCTGTATAAGGACATGTTATTTTGCATGTATTATCACTTGTACGTATTAGGCTGGTAGTGTTGTGTTTTATGTCCTAAAACTCATGGTTTTGTAAACATTAGAACATATTCTGAGAATTCAATAAAGTTGTTGTTGAATATATTATTTTTTAGAAATCCAATAAAGTCCCTTAACTATTATATGTGTACTTGAACTTTATATGGAGACATACAAGTGGATCAGATTCGAGTAAATAGTCAAAATGATCTATAGTATATGAATAAGGTTAGGTACCTTATTCTGGTAACACTACTGGATGTGGCCTACTCTGTAGTTGTTACAAAGAGTTGTAAAGTGCTACATACGAAGTGATCCTAATTCGTGCATGTTGAGACATAAGAAGTGGGGGTGTCCTGTGCAAATGAGTTTTGTGCAAGATCGGACTACAAAACCTGTCACTCTTACTTTATAACGTTGTTTACTGTTTAATACTGACTATTTCAAAGTGATGACCTAGGTAACTTAACCTTAATCCTAAGCTAACTATGAACTCCTGTTTGTTCGGGATTATCCATTGATTTACAAACGGTGAGAGTAGACAATTGCCTCTGCTCAATAAGCTTACCATTTTGAGGATAAGATCAAATGAATAGTTGGGAACATAGGGTGCAAGAAGGAATTCATTCCTACCCGATTAGGGTTAGTAGAGAGGTTGTTCGATTCAAGTGCTGATTCTGGGTCTTGAACAAGAGGCTTCACCCTCTCATTGGCCTGAGAGGGATTCGGTTTGTTGATTAGATCACAAATAAATTGTTCATTAGGGGATCAGTGGAACTTAAGAAACAAGAGGTAATTTCTGGGGTAAAACAGAGATTTGACCCAGCCGTTATTATGAACGGCCTGTGAAAGGTTAACTTACTAATCATGGATATATCGAGTGGACATAATATATCTACAGTGAGTGGAGTTCAGCTATGGGCTTTAGTGGAGCCACCCATTAGTTAATGAATGAGGATTAGATCGATCTAATGAGTTTAGCCGATTAATCTCGGACCGTTGGAGCCCATGATCTGTAGGTCCACGAGGTCCCCCTACTAGCTTGTAAATGGATAAGCTCTAGAATAGCGTGATAAGTTAATTTGAAGTGTTCAAGTTAGAATTAAATGAAGCTGGAGAAATAATATTTAAATATAATTTAAATATTTGAAGATGGAATTGTGTTAAAAAAATAATTTAATATTTTATATTAAATTAATTAGAATTATTTAAATTGTCTAAATAATCATTTATTAATTTTATTAAAGAAAATTAATTTTTTAAATTAAATAATATTTTCAGTTTTATTAAATAAAATTGATTTTTGAAATCAATTTTGATAAAATAGAAAAAGAAAAGAAAAACACAAAGTTGGAAAAATTAATTTTCCATTTACTTCATGAACTAGCTCACCAACAACCTATTTTAACTCTTCATTAACTCTAAGCATGAGGTGCATCTCATGTAGCAAACTTCTTTGCATGAATGTCTGCAATATATAGAAGATTTTGGAGTATTTTGAAGATAATAACCGAACAAAATTCTAAGAAAAAGTTGAGAGAAGAAGGGTGTTCTTCTACATGGTTGCTGCTGTGAACTTCTCCAAATTTCCTTAATTTCAGCTTATTTTGAGTTCCATTACTCAATCTTGAGCTCCAAGAGAATAGTCGAAAAGATCTTGGAGTGGTCTACAATATCCTATGGAGATTTGCAACTGAATTGAAGCTTAGAGGAAGTTCTTCAAAGGTATGTCCGAAAACTCATTTTTTTCTGTTGAAGCATGTTTTCTTTTTTGCCAAAATTGGATCCTGGTTTCTTCCGCTGCACATTAGTACCTTCCAATATGTAACTTATTATAAGTACTTGCTATTACAATTAGCTTATGGCTAGAAGCCAGATATTTCCCATCTAAGAATTTTCGGATGTGCGGGATATGTTCCAATTGCTCCACCACAACATATTAAGATGGGTCCTCAAAGAAGGTTAGGAATATATGTTGGATATGATTTCCATCAATTATTAAATATCTCGAACCCCCGAGTAATGTATTTATTGCACGATTTGTTGATTGTCATTTTAGTGAGACAAAATTCCGACATTAAGGGGAGGAATTAAGTTGGAAAAAGAAATTACATGGAATGCATCGTTATTATTTCATTTAGATCCTTGTACATATCAATGTGAACTTGAAGTTCAAAAAATAATTCGTCTACAAAATATAGCAAATCATATGCATTTATAGATGCAAAGAAAGTAACTAAGTCATATACCAATTGCAAGTTGTCACTAATGAGTCTGGAACACGCCAGAAACGTGGTAGACCAGTGGGTTTCAAAGATAAAATCCTCGAAAAAGAAAAATAATTAATAGTCAAGAAGACTTGGTTGAGGATGTAAATACACATGAAGAAATTCATGACATGACTAATTAGGAAGATGGAATACATAAAGATAATAATGAGATTTCAATAAACTATGTCATGACAGGAGATGGAACCGAACTTATGTAGTTATTGACAACATTTTTGTGTATAATGTTGATCTTGATATTATATCTGAAAATGAGGATCCTGAACCAAAATCTATTGAAGAATGTCGATATAAAAGAGATGGCTTTAGTGGAAAGAAACAATCAAGGTAGAACTAAACTCACTCTCAATACGTCAGATTTTTGGACCAGTAGATGTCAAATCTGTAGGATTCAAATGGGTATTTGTGAGAAAAAGAAATGAGAATAATGAGGTCCCAGAATATAAAGCAAGACTAGTTACACAAGGTTTTTCACAAAGATCAGGTATTGATTATAAGGAGACATATTCTCTAGTGGTAGATGCAATTACACTAGGATATTTAATTGGCCTGACTATGTATGAAAGTATGGACATGCATTTAGTCATAGCATATTTATATAGATCTCTTGATAATGAAATTTATATGAGAATCCCATAAGGATTTAAGGTGCCTGAAACATATAGATCAAATTCCCAAGAATTGTATTCAATAAAGTTATAGATCACTATATGGACTGAAACAATCAGGATAGATGTGGTACAATCATCTGTGTGGATATTTGTTGAAAGAATGATATCAAAATAATCCAATATGTCAGTGTGTTTTTATAAAGAAATCACAGACAAGATTTGTTATTATAACTATATGTTGATGACTTAAATATAATTGGAACTCTGGAGGAGTTTTTAAAGGCAATATAATATCTTAAGAAAGAATATGAGTTAAAGAACTCAAAAGAATAAAATTTTGCCTTGCTAACATTTAGCAGATGGGATATTTATTCATCAATCAACTTCTATAGGAAAAAATTTGAGAATATTTTATATGGACAAAACACATCCATTTAATATTCCAATAGAAGTTCGTTCACTAAATGTAAAGAAAGATATGTTTCGACCTCGAGATAATAACGAAGAACTTCTTAGTCCTGAAGTACCATATCTTAGTGCAATTAGTGCACTTATGTATCTTACTAATAATACAAGTCCAAATATTGTATTTTCAGTAAATATATTAGCGAGATATAATTATTCTCTAAAAAGACATTGGAATAGACTTAAGCATGTTCCCTGTTATCTCCAATGAACAATTGATATAGTTTTATATCATTCAAATAAATCAAATTTTGATCTAGTTGATTATGCTGATTTTGGATATTTATGTGATCCACATAAAGCTAGATCTCAAACAGGTTATTTGTTCACATGTGGAGAAATTGCTATATCATGGCGATTGGTGAAACGGACCATAATGGCCACTTTCTCGCTGAAATCCTTGTAATTCATGAGGCTGGTCGAGAATGTATATGCTTAAGATCAATAACTTAGCACATTCGTAAAACATGTGACTGGTCTTCTAATAAAAATCTTCCAACAATATTATACGTAGACAACACTATAGCCCAAATCAAAAGAAGATATATTAAAGGATATAGAACAAAGTATATTTCATCGAAAATTTTCTACACTCATGATCTTGAAGAAAATGGTGAATCACTGTACAACAAATTTGTTCGAAGAATAACCTGGCAACTTATTTACAAAGGCATTACGTACTGCAACTTTTGAGAATTTGGTGCACACCATTGGAATTCGGCGATTCAGAGATCTCAAATGATGTTTCCATGAGGGGAACGAATATATTATATTCTTTTAGGATCATCAGATTATATGAAATATGTACTCTTTTTTCTTCATTAGGATTTTTTCCCATTGTATTTTTTCTAGTAAGGTTTTAACAATACATATTTCATATATTTATAATGGGCATCTAAAGAGAAATAAAGGGAAGTATTATAAATATTATAAATATGTATTAAATGCCCATGCTTAGTGTCCAATGCCAAATGTCTTTTTTCCCTTACAATATATGTTGTCCATGTGTCATTCAATCACTTATACATAGTATCATCCAATATAGTAGCATTTGGTGGATCTTGAAATAACATACATTGGTAAGAAACCCACCTTAAAATTCCACTCAATTTTTCATATTATCTAATTTTCATAATTTTAGTTAGTTTATTTTATTTTATTTTTTATATTTATTTATTTATATTATATTTATATATTATTATATTATATTTTCTTTATATCTGTATTCCCGTTGTGTTCTTAAATTTCACAACATTAATGATCTAAATTCTAACTAGTATACTATAATAAAAAAAAATAATAACAATAATAATAAATCACCACATCATGTCATTGGTCAAATGAGCATGGGCAAATCAACTCATCAGCCCATTAAACATTAGCTTATTCCCCATTCCCCAAGCTTATTCACATTCCTAGATCGTGTACTCTAAATTAGATACTTTCTTTTGGAATTATAAAAACTAAAATTTCTTTAATAAGTTTAATATAAAAAGTTGTCGGGCCTATAAGGCCAGTTCAGGCAACCCATGAATAATCAAATCAACAAGCTATGATGTCAAACTAGTTTTCAAGATTAATATAATTTTTTTCCTTTGGATATGTTATTTTAATGTTATTAACATGAGATTACCGAAAAATTTAAATGTGTGATGAAGATGTTCAAATGTGACCAGCATTTAATAATATGGCATGTGTTTAGAATAAAATATTTTTATTGGATGAAAAAATTTTGAATTTTTATAAATTATATAATTCATCACAAAATTTATTGATGAGCGATACTTATAACTACATTTAGTAAATATCAAAATTAATCATTAAAATATATCCATAACTATATTATATAAAATAAAACTATTAGCATGCGTTAGATATGGAAAACATACTTGAAAAACTCATACATTAGTAACATCATGCATTGATAAACATTCATAAGCATTAGCAATTCTAAACTATCCTTCTAGCCTAAGAGAAGATATGACTGCCTTTATCCTTAGTTGAGAGTGAACTACTAGATCTAACCCTCAACGTCACCCTTAGTCGAGGAGATCCTTTTTGCTCAATCCTTCAACGTCGTATTACCTACGTGCACGTGGTTATAACTGAGTACCGTCATACCTTGGGTACTTCTGCTCAGATACCTTCTCAAATGTCCTTCAGTATTGAGTTGCTAAGATACCTTCTCAAATGTCTTTCGGTATCAAGTTGGTCCGGTACCTTCTCGAATGTCCTTCGGTACCAAGTTGGTCAGATACCTTCTCAAATATCCTTCGGTATCTGGTTGGATGCATACCTTCTCAAATGTCCTTCGGTATCGCGTTTTAAGTAAAACTAGTCATAAACATTTAGTTGAACACTAAGGCTTAGTGCTCAAATCATCATACTAGTTCATCCATCATACTAGTTCATCATAAAAATCGAGTTACTTAAACATGCTGAAAGTATTTGGACAAGATAACATATTTACATCATGTCAATTCGATGGAAAACATGCTTTACTTAGCATGAGAAACAGTTTCACAAATACGTTGCTTGGCACTTCATTTAAACACTTAGCATGAGGAATATCTTCAAAGAAATCATAGTTTCTAACATGTAACATGAGAAATAACTTCAAGGAAATCATGGTTTCTAAATCATTAAAACATCAATTCATCACATAGTCACTCACAGCTCGTTGGCCTCTTAACGGGTTATACGCCTCTCCTAGCTCTTTTTGGCCTGAAAGGACATAATTTCCGATTAAACTACTTAGAATTACTAGCAAAATACCTCAAATAGAACTTTCATCATCAAAGACAGCTTTACCAACGAGATACTCAACATGAGTGAATTCTTCTCATAAGTGAGATCCTCATGAGCGAGATCCTCCACATGAGCGAGATCCTTTCATCGATACTCACCTTTCCAGTGAGATTCAGCCCAATTTCTAGCGAGATTCCCTTCTAGAGAGAGATCCTCATCACAAAATTAGCGAGATTTTCTTCATTAGCGAGATCCTCATCATAAAATCTCGTTATAATCTCCACGGTCAGCTGTTTGCTTGTTCTTCCCAAGTGTCTGCTTATGCATAGATTCTCTATTACAACTTTAAAAATTCATAACTCAAAATCTAGACCTCTTTTGAAGAAACTTCCTTCTACAAACATGTTTAGAATTGAGTTAATTCTTACCTTAAATTTTCAGTCAAAACTTCTTTATAGTTTATCCTAGAGCATTCAATCTTCACCTCGGGCCCTGATTAACTCGAGATTCTGTCTCTTTTGTAATTTCATCATTTTCTGTTCTTGCAATCTTTCTGCGGCAAGACAACCTTGAAAACTAGATTCTCCCATCTTTCAAATAACACCAATTTCACTAAATTTTCTCATGTAGATTGCCGAAACCAAGCTTTCGAAGTTCCTCTTCCTTTTAATCTTTCTGCCGCCTCCCGAATTCAAGGATTAACAGCCACGTGCCAAACCAATAAGTGAGTTTCTTTATTTGATGTGTTTTTTTTTCTTTCTCCACAACTTCTATAAATAATAAGAATTTTCACTTATTAAATATTTAATATATCATTCTTTTGGCTAAACATACTTGTTTAGGAACTTAGAATTCGGGGTTTACACTTAGCACAAAAGAGCTTATTTCTTCTTGCTTCCATCCTCTAACCCTCTAAAATATGGCTTTTAACTCATTAGGAGACATCTCATTACTTAAAGTAATTAGAATTCGGATTTTACAAATCCTTTAGATGATTTGATTACACTCTTAATTTTAAACTTCAAATTAAACCGTGACATTTTCTATATTTTATTCATTTTGAATGGGATGATTTGATCGTTCTCTTAATTTTAAACTTTAATTTAAATGAAGATATTCTATTTTTCTATTTTCGTTTAAATTTTTATTTTTCAAAGAATGATTTGGTTATGCTCTTAATTTTAACTTTTTTAATTTTTAATTTAAACCAAAATATTATTATTGTTTTTTATGCATACATAAACTCTTAAAACTAAACTCTATTTTGATTTACAAATTGTTTTAAAATTATACAAAGATGAATTTGTGTGTATTTAAAAAAAATCGAAAAAAGAAAAAAAGAAAAAACATGTAGAAATAATAAAAATTATTATAAACCCCTAAACTCATTGGTATGGATTTACAAAATTTAAAATGTGAAAAGAAAACTACAAAAACATAAAAACAATTTCTATCTTCTATGTCACTTTGATAGCCTCTTAATTGCTCGAATTTTGAGAAATTTCTTAACTTCAAAAGCAAGGTTTTTTTCTCCACCTTCTACAACATTTTAGGATATGTATGTATAGAAAAAGAAAAACTACAAAAGCCTATAAAAATTGTTACATTAAATACCTCTACATGTTTATATAAACTTAAAAAGTGAAAAATTTGAAAAATGAAAAAAAGATGACATACATCAACCAAAAAAGAGAAAGAGAGAGGTGTGTTATCTTCTCATAGAAGATAGAAGACATACTTGAAACAGGGAAATTAAACTTCTTAAAGAGAGAAAAAGAAATATTGGAAAAAATATTGGGATTACAAAATTCTTTTAAAAAAAATCTACAATAAAATTTCTATAAAAAAAAAAAAAAGGAAATGAGATACCTGATGAAAAATCAAAGGTTGAAATTAGCTTATCGAGAAAATTTAGATCTCAAATCATGATTTGATTTGATTTTTTTTTTTTTTTAATTCCTCAATGTGGAGTAGAGATTATTAGAGATAATATATGACTTTTTTTTTTTTTATAAAAAAAATTGTGAATAAGAGATAAGATGATAAAATGTGATTTATTTTTAATTTATTTTCTCTAATTTATTTAAGGTAGAGTAGATATTAGAGATTAAATATGACTTTTTTTTTAAAAAAAAAATCTTGAATAAGATATTAGAGGAAATTACTTAAGATATCAATATGATCATCACTATAAAGGGTAAAAGAAAAAATCTATTGTTTCTCCCTATATTCCTTTTAGATAATATAGATAGATATCTAACAAAACCATTTTATTCTTGTTTATCTCAAAATAAAACTATATAATTACAATTATTTAAATTATTTATTTATCAAAAAAAGTTTAAAAAAACTTGATTGGAATTGTTTTTAAAATATATATTTTAAACTAGCAAAACTACTCATTTAAATGGTGGGTGATAGACGGTTCAATTTTGTCGGTTTTGGAGTCAACCAAGAACCAAACCTAACTAATGGGTTTTACAAAGAAGGACACCAAATCAATGTCCAATAAAAAACAAAACCAATAAATTGATTTTCTTGCCATTAATCTATCTCTCTCTCTCTCTATATATATAACATACATGCTCCATAATAATTGGTTGTTATCTAAACATCAAATATACATACGTCATAATAATTAAAATACTAAAAAAATACTTAATGAAGAGTTTACTTTATAGGATATATATATCATTAGTTTGGTTCGGTTTTGATTGGTTTTTTAATAAAAAACCAACCCGAATCAATTCATTTTTGTTTTCTCCAAATACAAACCAATATTTCTAATTTTATATTATAAACTAAACCATTGGATCGATTTGAATTGGTTTGGATGTATTTGGTTTTTTTTATATTTTTTATTGCACCCCTAATTTAAATATCTAAAAAGAAAATCTTAAAACATTAACGTATTGAATTCAATCAATTGAGTATTAAAAAAAAATCAACCAATTACTCAACACTTTAAACACTCAACAACCTAGCCAATTAAAAAATAAAATTAAACTTACAATGAAGGAAGTAAATCTTAACCATTATGCTAGAATTAAAAAAAAAAAAAAAAAAAACCGTCAAAGGTGATCTCATAAGTTGTACCATATATATGACAAAACCATTTTTATATAATATAAGTTGTCTAAAATCTTAACTATCTAAAAGCTTGTTTATCCTTCCCAATTACTCCAATTCCATCATCACAATGACATCACAAAATTAGTTAGTCTATCACCTTATCATTAGATTAGCATCACCATATATTCTATCACCATTATGAGCTTGATTTTGTTTATAAAAATCTATAAAATTATAATTTAACACAACAAACAATTGCTAAAAGCTAAAATAACTCATAATTATACTCTATTATTGTACTCGTTATCTAAATAGTTACCAAATGAAAACTTAGTTTTAAAGGACTATGAATTCATATGTTTAAATCATCATAACCCTATATTTAGGGTACTTAAAGAAATGTTACCATTGACGATGTCTTTACTTCTACCCAAGCATTCTTATTTACTTTCTTTTGTAATTATCAAAAAGAAAATACTCCTTGCAAATATAAAAAAAAATATACAATCTGTTATATATAAGCAATAAAATATTTTTAAAGGCTTCCAAAAATATTATTAATTTTTATTATCTATGTAATTCATAGCATGAGTGATACTTATAACTAATGTTGATAAACATCAAATTAGTCACTAAAGTATTTATCCACACAACTATCTTATATAAAATAAAATTATAACAATAACTGGATAATCAATTAGTTTATAATTCTTTAAAAAGTTTTATTGGTAATTAGTTTTAAATGTATATATTTGTTGTTACTTTTAAGAAATTTCATTCTAAATTTTGAAAAAATAAGACCACTTATTCAAATATCAATAAAAGAACCCAACTAATTGTTTAACAATAAAATTTAGGAAATATAAAAATATATATATTTAAAAAAATGGAAAAGAGTCTAGAGTCCACCCCCGTCGATTAAATAAGAAAATCTCAACATACAAAAATAATAATAAAGGATAATAATAGCAATGAATATTTTTAACTAAATAGGACAGAAAATCATGAAGGAATCCTATAGATGTTCATTCGATTTAAAAGCAAAAGCACTGTCAAAATTAATTATTAACATCTTTATTAGGACTATATTATATAAAATAAAATAATAAAAAATTAAATTATTTAAACCCCATTCAATTCAGGGCTGTAACTGAAGCAAGCACTTGGCTTTAGAGCCCTATCACGTAAGGGAGAAGAAAGACTGAATGTGTGAAGCATACGGGGGCTAAGAAGGGAACTTCTCCCCCTGTCTCTCATCTGCGATCAATGCACTCAATTTATCTTGATTTGGGCAGTCACGGGCTCATTGAGGGCCTCTACAAATGAAACTTACACATATAATTAATTAATTTTTAAAAATCTATATTGTTTTTTTTATAAACAAATAAAACTACCCATTTAAATATCTAAAAGAAAATTCTAAAATATGAGTGAGCCAGTTGAGTAACACGTCTATATAAATGGTCTATACCTGGAAAATAACTCAACCAAAAGCTTCTTTACCCATCCTATTACTCAAATCTCATATCACAATGGCCATTATGAAATTTCTTATTGTTCCTCTTGTTTGGATTGCTCTAACTTTTGGATAATGTGAGAGCTTTAAATTTGAAGCGAAAGAGTTAGAATCCGAAGAAAGTGTATGGCATCTATATAAGAGATGAGGTAGCCACCATAGAATCTCAAAGAATGGAAGGCAGATACACGATTGTTTCAAGGTATCAAAGATAATGTGAAGTATTTGTTCAAAGTGAACTAAATGAACAAATCATTAAAGTTGAAATTGAACCAGTTCATGAATATGTCCGATGATGAGTTTATTAACACACATGTTAACTCCAATATTAAGTACTACGAAAACTTACACGATAAGAAAACAGAAGCTGCTAGTAGTGGCCGTGTTGGTGGGTTCATGTATGAGCACATTAAGGATCTTCCATCTTCGATCGAGTGGAGAAAAAAAGGAGCTGTCAATGACATCAAGAACCTAGGCAGTTGTGGTAATAATTATTTTTGAATTTTTCTTTGAATATTCAACCTCATAGATAACTAAATCAACGAATTTGAATATATGTTTGTAGAAAGTTGTTGGGCGTTTGCAGCGGTGACTGTAGTGGAATGAATTCACTAAATCAAAACCAACAAGCTAGTATCTCTATCAGAGAAGGAAGTAGTGGATTGTGATTATAGAGATGGAGGTTGCGGTGTAGGATTTTATGACCTTGCTCTTGAATTCATGATGGAAAACGATGGGATCACAACTAAGGAAAATTATCCCTACCATGCCGAAAATGGAAATTGCCTTGCATGTGATTCGGGAACAATTCTCATTATGTGTTTGATTTAATAAGGTAATAAGAGAATGAAAATTGATGGATATGAGAATGTACCTCCAAACAATGAGAATGCTTTGAAGAAAGTCGTCGCACACCGATCAGTGTCGATAGCTGCTAGTGGAAGGCGTTTTCGATATTACTTAAAGGCAAGTAGTTTTGATTGATTAATTGAAACTTATTTGCGTTTAACAGTTTAATTTTCAAGAAATATTAAAAAAAATTATAAATTTACAGGGAATGTTCATTGAAAATGACTATTGTGGAGACCAAATTGATTACACTGTAACGATCGCACCCTTACATAATAAGGTCCGACCGCTACGACATGCATACTTAGATTTTTCTATCATGGGATGCGTTTTGATAAAAATTTCAAAAGAACATGTCTAAAACTTTATTACTTAAGCAAAATTATACAAAATGTTTATTTTACAAAACACCAGGATCCTTAAACATTAGCGTAGTGGAACAAAATGCCTATATGATCAAAATAGTGAGTTTGATGGTTGGCCCCTTGAGCGACATCTAGTCATGCCACTGTCCTCACCTACAAAGTCTAAAATAGGATGAGTATATAATATACCCAGTAAGTAGTTCTCACTAAAGGTAGTGACCAAATGCACAATCACATGCAACATGTCATGAAAACATATTATTGGGACCCAAAACATAAACTTATAATCACATGAGGTGGTCCGTTATGCTTCCAATATAAGTTCCTCTGCCCTAGTAGGAAGATGAGGACTTAAGCGAAAACTCACCCATCTAATGGTTAGCGGGTCATGCAGTCAGTAGGGCCAGAGTCGCATCCAACATCAACCATTAGCATAAACGTAAGATTGGACTAGAGGGGTGCAACCATACATACCTTGCTAGTCCTACCATAAACATGATGTAAAATTGGGCCTAGAGGGGTACAACTATACATGCCCTACCAGCCCTGGAAGTATAACTTATACCTAATTAAAACTTGATCTTAACATGATCGTGAACAAACATAATACATGGGATCCCTTTTAGAGAAACATGTTTTAAACATATAACGCAACATAACAATAAGAACATAATAAAACAACATATCAAAGGTACACTACCATAAAACACTTAACGAGAATGTGAGATAAACTACTTACCTTAACTGCAATTCTAATTATTCCTTATGGTTTGGTCTTAAAATGCTCTTGCTTCTTTTTTTTTTTTCGTTAACAAAGTACGCCACTTCCCTATTTAGAGGAAAAGGGAAGTTTTAACCTACCTCTCCTTTTATATATATATATTTATCTTCTCTTATATTTATCTTTCTTTTTTTATGTTTATCTTCTTTTATATATTATCTTCTTTTTTTTTTTTTTTAATGTTTATCTTATTATATATATTTATTTATTTATGTTTATCTTCTTTTATATTTATCTTCTTCTCTTTCTTTTTTTTTTAATGTTTATCTTTTTCTTTCTCTCTTTCTTTCTTTCTTTATTTTTTTAATGTTTATCTTCTTTTATATTTATCTTTTTTTTTTTTTTTTTATGTTTATCTTCTTTTACATTTATCTTCTTCTCTTCTTTTTTTATATGTTTATCTTTTTTTTTTTTTTAAAGTTTATCTACTTTTATATTTGTCTCTTTTTTTTTAATGTTTATCTTCTTTTATATTTATCTCTCTTTTTTTTTTTAAAAAAAAATGTATCATTATTATCTTAAACCTTCTACATATTATTTATTATTATTATTATTATTATTATTATTTTCCATTCTCTTCAAAATGTTCTTATATTGTCATTATTTTATTTTCTAGATTTTTTTTACTTGGATATTTGCATAATTTTCAAATAAATATTATATTTATTATTTATCTAATGCCCAACAAGATTTGTAGGCCAAATTTTAAACCTAGTGGCTTAAAATTAGAACTTGTTTACTAATATCTAGATTTAATCCTGAATTTTAATTAACATTCATTATCTAATTTCCTATAATGTTTGTATACAACTTGAGTTGTTACATTTTTCCCCTCTTAAGAACTTTTGTCCTCGAAAGTTTCTTGGTTCTTAAATAGTTAATGTATTTGGTCATCATTTCTTCTTCTTCTACTTGCTGATTTCTCCAGATAACCATCACTAAACTTATTTCCTGATTACCAAGTGACTTCTTCTCTCTTACAAGGGTGCAGATTGGAGTCTCTTCATATTCCAAGTTTTCACTTATTTGTAGAGGTTCATAATTTACTACATGTGATGGGTCAGACATGTATTTCCGAAGCATCGATACATGAAAAACATTATGTATTGTAGAAAGGGTTGGTGGTAATGCTAATTGATAAGCTACTTGGCCAACACACTCCAATAATTCAAAAGGTCCAATAAAGCAAGGGTTAAGTTTGCTTTTTCGTCTGAAACGCATAATGCCTTTTATTGGTGCTACCATTAGAAATATGTGATCTTCTATTTTGAATTCCAACTCTTTTCGACGATTATCAGCATAAATCTTTTGTCTACTTTGAGTTGTTCGCATTATTTCCCGAATTAACTTAATTGTCTCTGTTGGTTGCTGCACTAATTTAGGTCCCAATAGCGTCTGCTTCCCTACTTCATCTTAATGTACCGGGGATCTGCACTTCTTTCCATGTAAGGCTTCAAAGGGAGCCATACCTATTGTCGCCTGATGACGATTATTAAAGGCAAACTTTATAAGGTGCAGTTGTGAATTCCACGCTCTTGTAAAATCCAAAGCGCATGCTCTCAACATATCTTCTAGGATCTTATTAACTCGTTTTGTCTGGCTATCAGTTTGTGGATGGAAGGCTATAATGAAATTTAGTGGGTGCCCATTGCTTTCTGCAAACTCTTCCAGAACTTGGAAACAAAACGAGGGTCCCGGTCGGAAACAATTGATACTGGGATTCCATGCAATCGGATAATCTTCTTTAAGTACATTTGAGCTAGTGCTTCTGTAGTATGAATGGCCTTGCAGGGTAAGAAATGGGCCGACTTGGTGAGTCGATCTACAATCACCCAAATCATGTTGTGGCCTTTAATAGTTCTTGGGAGTCCTAAGATGAAATGCATGGAAATATGCTCCCATTTCCATTCTGGAACATTAAGAGGATGGAGAGCTTTCACTTGTTGAAAAACCAAGCATTTACTTACATAGTCATCTATGTCCCTTTTCATGTTACGCCACCAATAATGTGCCTTCAGGTCTTAATACATCTTGGTACTCCTAGGATGTATTGAAAAGAATGACTCGTGGGCTTCCTTCAGTATTTCTTTCTTGATTTCTTCATCATCTGGTACACATAGACATCCACGGTAGAGAAATGAAGAGTTTAGGACTATAGAGAATTCACTGTTTTCTCCATTCTCTAACCGCAATCATTTGTTTAGGTATTTATCGGTTTGTTGTGCATCAATTATCCTTTTCCTTAAAGTAGGACTTGCAGTTAGCTGTGCTATTCGAGTTGTGATGGTTTATGGTATTAGTGAGATCCCAGCACTTTCCAGGTCATTCGTTATGTGTTTGGAGATGGTACTTAGAGCTATCGTGTGAGCTGACTTTCGGCTAAGAGCATCAGCTACAATGTTAGTTTTTCCTTAATGATAAATGATATCATAGTCGTAGTCTTTGACCAATTCTAGTCATCTTCGTCGCCTCATATTTAACTCCTTTTGGGTAAAGACGTACTAAATGCTTTAGTGATCTATATAGATTTGGATCTTTTCTCCATATAAGTATTGTCTCCATATCTTTAAAACAAAGACAACGACGACTAACTCCAAGTCATGAACATGATAGTTTTGTTCATAAGGTTTAAGTTGTCTTAAAGCATATGCTATTACCTTATCGTGTTGCATCAAGACAAAACCAAGCCCTTTCTTTGATGTGTCATTGTAGACAGTTAAACCCCTTGATCCATCAGGTATAGTAAGAATAGAGGCTATAGTTAATCTTTCTTTTAGTTCCTGGAAGCTTTATTCACATGCTTGGTTCCAGACAAAAGGATTATTCTTCTTGGTGAGGTTAGTAAAGGGTAATGCTATACTTGAGAAATTCTTCACAAATCGTCTATAATATCCTGCCAATCCAAGAAAGCTTTGCACCTCACTGATTGTTGCAGGATATACTGAGACTCCTTCTTGTTTTACATTATGCCCTAGGTAGGCAACTTGTCGCACCCAAAACTCACATTTGGAGAATTTGGCATACAACTTCTTATTTCTCAATATGGAAAGGACGTCCCTAAGATGTTTTTCATGTTTTTCCTCAGACTTGGAATAGACAAGGATATCATCTATGAATACGATCACGAAATTATCCAGATAGTCCTTGAAAATTCTATTCATCAAGTCCATGAAGGCTGATGGGGCATTAGTTAATCCAAAGGGCATATCACCGAATTCATAATGCCCATATCTTGTTCGGAAAACAGTATTGAGAATATCAGATTCCTTGAGTCGCAGTTGATGATATCCAGATCGTAAGTCTATTTGAAGAATACTGAGGCTCCTTGTAATTGGTCAAATAAGTCACCGATGTGTGGGAGTGGGTGTTTATTCTTTATTGTCAACTTATTTAACTCCCGATAATCTATACATAAACGCATTGATCGATCCTTTTTCTTAACAAATAAAACAGGTGCTCCCCATGGAGACACGCTAGGGCGTATAAACCCCTTATCTAACAATTATTGTAATTGTATTTTGAGTTCTTTTAACTCAGCAGGCGCCATTCTATATGGTGCTTTAGATATTGGTTCAGCTCCAAAAATTAGGTCTATACAGAATTCTATTTCTCAACTAGGTGGTACACCTAGAAGCTCTTTTGGGAATACATCATTAAACTCTCTTATTACAGGAATGGCTTTAATTTCATCCTTTTGGTTTCGTAAATCCACCACGCTTGCTAGATATGACCAAGCCTCATGGTTGAGCAAATGTTTAGTTTTTAAGGCTGAAATTATTCTTGGAGCTGATTGTAATATTAAACTCTTAAATTTAAATTTGGTTCTTGTTGGAAAGGTGAATATGACCTCTTTATTATGGCAATATATGCTTGCATAGGTTGCTGCTAACCAGTACATACCTAGTATTATGTCAAAATCGCTTATGTCTAGGATGATAAGAGTCACCCCTACTTTATGTCCTGATGCTGACAACTCGCAGTTTTCCATCGCTGAGCTGGCCAACATAGATACTTTGACAGGAGTAGCTATGGATAGAATGTAGCGTAAGGGCTTTGATGTTAGTTGAGCATGTTTTACAAATGTTGTAGAGATGAATGAATGACTAGAGCCCAAATCAAATAAAGTGAAGGCATAATACTCGAGGATGGGTAATATACCTGTAACAACTGTATCTTGGTTCTCTGCCTCTTGACGTGTAATAGTAAACACTCGTCCTTTCTACTGTTGGATAACCTTGCTATTAGTAGGTGGGTGGTCTGAGCAGTTGATACTTGGGTGACGAGCTTTGGGCAAGCCTTTGCATAGTGACCTGTCTGGCCACAATGAAAACATACTCCTAAGTTTAGAAGACATTGCCCTTGATGGTATTTTCACAATTTCCGCATTTAGGATATGAGAAAATTTGGCTCTTCTGTTGTGATTGTACGCCCTGAGTGTCTTGGGTATTTTTAGCTTGCCGTTGTGAATGTTGGAAGCTTTGTTGGTTGAATTTCCTCTTTTGATTTGGCATGAATCCTCGTTCAGGAATTAAGGTTTTGGCAGCAAGATCTACTTCCATGAGTAAGGTTGACTTGAGGGCAAGTGCATACTCTTTGTGTCGGAAGGCAGTGACTGTGCCTTGAAAAGGAATCCCTAGATAAACTTTTCCACCTTCTTCTCTTCTGTGTCTACTAGCCGGAGAACAACATGAGACAAATGATCGAATTTTCATTCATACTCTGCCACCAACATGTTCTCTTGATGAAGATTAAGAAATTCCACTTCCTTCTAGTATCTTACTGTCAATGGGAAATACTTTTTGTAAAAAGGCTGACTAAATTGCTACCACGAAATCGAACCATTCGTTGTTCTTTGTGTAGATTCCCACCAAAACTTTGCATCACTTCTTAGTATGAAGGTGACACAATTTACTTTCTGTTCTTCTAGGATATTCATGTGATGGAAAATAGTTTCTATTTCTGTTATCTAATTCTCTGTTATAGTTGGATCCACAGATGATCCATCAAATGTTGAAGGATTGAACTTTCTGAATTTTCGAATGATTTTCGAGTCATTTGTATCATTGGTTATTGGTGTGGTGGATGAGGTTATGCTTCCATTACTCATATTCTATATTAGTATGTATAGTGCTTCTGGTGTAAGTAACACGTAAAATGTTTGTCCATTTCCTTGATTTTGAACCCCTGTGGATTCACTTCAAGGTCTACCTCGTTGTGTTGAGCTTGTTGTAGTGGCATCTGGTACATACATTCTTTCATAATAAGGAAGTAATCTAATCCTACATATTTTTATTTATCTTTTATTATTTTATTTATTTTATTTTTCTTTTAACTCATACTTATGTTTACTAAATTATTTACTAGGTTACTTGTTTGAAAATTCCACATACCAACGTATTTGACACAACTGTGGGCATTACTTAACAAGCCAAACTATCAAATACTACGACTCTTCTAATGCAGTAGAGCCTACTTAGCTCAAATGCTCTGATACCACTTTAACGACCAAATCCTTACATAATAAGGTCGGACTGCTACGACATGCATACTTAGATTTTCTATCATGGGATGCATTTTGGTAAAAATTTCAAAAGAACACATCTAAAATTTGATGAATTAAGTATCAAAATTATACAAAATTTTATTTTACAAAACACCAAGATCCTTAAACATCAGCGTAGTGAAACAAAATGCCTATATGACCAAAATAGTGAGTTTGATGGTTGGACACTTGAGTGATGTCCAGTCATGCCACATAAGTTATGTCCTTACTTACAAAGTCTGTAAAATAGGATGAGTATATAATACACCCAGTAAGTAGTTCTCACTTAAGATAGTGATCAAATGCACAATCATATGCAACATGTCATGAAAATATATGATTGGGACCCGAAACATAAACTTATAATCACATGAGGTGGTCGGTTATGCTTCCAACGTATGTTACTCCGCCCTGGTAGGAAGAGGACCTAAACGAAAACTAACCCATCTGATGATTAGCGGGTCACGCGGTCAGTAGGGCTAGAGTTGCATCCAACATCAACCATTAGCATAAACGTAAGATTGGACAAGAAGGGTGCAACCA
Organism: Benincasa hispida; assembly: GCF_009727055.1. NCBI lineage: Eukaryota > Viridiplantae > Streptophyta > Magnoliopsida > Cucurbitales > Cucurbitaceae > Benincasa > Benincasa hispida. The sequence goes on along the minus strand of NC_052352.1, from coordinate 14,511,765 downwards.
TATATACCCTACTAGTCCCTAGCATAAACATAACGTAAGATTGGGCCTAGAGGGGTGCAACCATACATGCCCTGCCAGTCCTGGAAGTATAACCTATACCTAATTAAAACTTGGTCTTCATATGATCGTGAACAAACATAATGCATGGGGTCCCTTGTAGAGAAACGTGTTTTAAACATATAATGCAACATAACAATAAGAACATAATAAAACAACATATTAAAGGTACACTACCATAAAACAATTAACGAGAAGGTGAGATAAACTACTTACCTTGACTGCAATCCTAATTATTCCTTATGGTTTGGTCTTGAAATGCTCTTGCTTCTTTTTTTTTTTTTTTTTTTTAACAAAGTGCACCACTTCCCTATTTATAAGGAAGTTTTAACCGACCTCTCCTTGTATATATATATATATCTTCTATTATATATATCTCTTTTTTTTTTTTTTTATGTTTTGCTTCTTTTATATATTATTTTCTTTTTTTTTATGTTTATCTTCTTTTATATTTATTTTTTTTTAATGTTTATCTTCTTTTATATTTATCTTCTTTTTTTTTTTTAATGTTTATCTACTTTTATATTTATCCCGTTCTTTTTTTTTTAATGTTTATCTTCTTTTATATTTATCTCTCTTTTTTTTTTTTTTAAAAAAAAAGTATCATTAGTATCTTAAACCTTCTACATATTATATATTATTATTATGATTATTATTATTTTCCATTCTCTTCAAAATGATCTTATATTGTCATTATTTTATTTTCTAGATTTTTTTTACTTGGATATTTGCATAATTTTCAAATAAATATTATGTTTATTATTTATCTACTGACCAATAAGATTTATAGGCCAAATTTTAAACCCAGTGGCTTAAACTTAGAATATGTTTACTAATATCTAGATTTAATCTTGAACCTTACTTAACATTCATTATCTAATTTCCTATAATGTTTGTATAGAACTTGAGTTGTTGCACACACAATGGTGGTAGTCATACGAAACGAAGGAAGTCGGTGATAGCATAAATATTTAAATCTATATTGAATAGATTTAACCCTAGGATCATTCATGCTAAATTGTCAAGAATAAATAACATACCAGATTCCATTGTGATTGATGATATGTTCAAGATGACGATGGCTTTAAGATGACTATAGCTATCATCAAGATGACGATGGCTTTAAGATGACTATAGTCCTCCTCAACTAAAACTCCAAATGCCCTTAGTAGGATCTTTCTCTAAATGAGATTCAAGAAAGAATGAGTGTTTATTGTTTTGGTATATAGGGGTGTTAGTATAAATACTTTCTATATTGAATAGATAAACCCTAGGGTCATTCATGCCAAATTTTCAAGAATAATAACATGTTGGATTTCATTGAGAAATTAATGATAACTTCAAGATGATGATAGATGACTATGATCTTCCTCAACTAAAACTCCAAATTCTGTTAGTGAGATCTCTCTTTAGATAGGATTAGAGAAAGACTGAGTGCTTATTGTTTTGGTATCTTGGGGACCATAGCCCTAAGGTCTCCTTATATATTAGTTCAATTAGGATTCTCATTAAACCCTAATTAACTAGGAATGGGCTTCTACCCATTAAGTTCATACTCAATTAGGAATCTAGGGCCTTAATTAATTAGATCAAATAATATGGTCAAATCTAATAAAATAAGCCAATGTGATAAATTATTAATCCACATACATAGCCCATACATAGCCCATACTTTAATTAAACATATTATTATTTAAATATGTCTAACAATCTCCCACTTGGGCTATGTCTAAATACCTGATATAATTAGATCACATAAACCTTAAGCGTGCATAAATAGGTTATTTCAATAATAGAATTCCCTTTAGTTCAATCTGGTCCATCTCTTGTATTAGCACGGAATCAAGGCGGCTTTCGTCACTAACCTTGTAACTAAACCTTTCTTGATCACCAATTCCAATACATTCAATAACATAGATTGTGTATGGATGGATAGCATGGAAACTACAAGCAAAGTGATCTAGATCATGCCTGTTTCCAACTGGTCCAAATTCCTTAATGATATCATTCTCAAAAAATTTATGCTAAACTGTATGCATGATAAACGAGTTCAGATAATAAAACATAAAACATTAAATTTATTCTCTATAGAAAATAAACAAAACTAGGTCAAAGTACATCCTTAATAACAAACTCCCACTAAACCATGGAATCAGAAAAGTGACTAACACCCATGTGTGCAACATACTCATGGAAAACTTTAGGTGGTAAACCTTTAGTCGATGGTTCTACCACTCTAGAGTTTATTCCTATGTGTTCTATCGAAATTTGACCATTCTGAACTCTTTCTTTAACAACCAGAAACTTCACGTCTACATGTTTTGATTTCGTATTGCTTCTGTTGTTGTTAGAATACATCACTACTAACTTATTGTCACAAAATAATTTTAGTGGTCTTTCTATACCAACCACTATCCGTGGCCCAGTGACAAAATTTTGCAACCATATTCCATGATTGGATGCCTCAAAACATATTATAGACTCCGCACCCATGGTAGAAGTGTAACACCCCGCACATTTTTTTAGTAATAATGTAATTTCAGTAACTTTATTATTTGGAATTTCAGTAATTGTTATTAGTTTGAGGGCATTTTTGGAATTTTGGACTTCAAGTATAAGTGCGAGAATTTAATTGTTGGCATGAAATTATTTTAATTTGAAATTTAAATTGAAAATTAATGGTAGGAATTAATTTTCTTTTGAAACGGAAAATAATTAAATGTAATTATATTTACTTCCTTTTTTGTTTTAATATTATTATTGTTGTTGTGTTTGTTGTTTTATAAAAAGTCAAACCTCACCCTTCTTTTCTTCCTCACGTTCGTGAGCCCGTCCGACGCCACCCAAAGCCACCGTGTCAGTTCCTTATTCATGACCTCCGTCCACCACTGCTCAAGCGTCGTTCGCTTTTGCCGTCATTGGATCTATTGATTCGGGTAAGATTTCTTCCATTTGGGTTGTCTTCGATTGATTCTTGAATACTCATTTACTTTTGGCATCATTGGTTGATACCCATTGTGTTTCAACTTTGGATTCAAGTTTGTGAAGGTATTGAGGTGTTGCAAAGTGAAGTTGGAGTTTGTTTTAGCGAGTTTTGATAAGTTTTATGCTTTGATTACCCTCTTGTGGATTAATTTTGGTTGTTGAGAAATTTTGGTAAAGTCATTTAGAATTGATTTTTGACGAAGCTACATATGGATAATTTATTTGAGACATTGGTAGTGAAGTATGTATTGGATTCAAGATTTAATCATGTAAGCCTAATTTCAAATTATGATTAAGGGGTTGATTCAAGAATTTCATTCAAGATGAAGAAGAGTTTGGTTTGCTAATTATTTGGACTTAAAATTGGAGGTTTGGAAGTTGAATTCGAATTGGATACACCTTAGGTAAGGTTATCTGGAAATATTTTGTAATATTTGGGTGTTTGGAATTTGGCCTTAACTATTAATTTTAAAACTTGGTTTATGTTTAGGCTTGATTAAGGATTCATGAATTTCACAAAGATTCAATTGCTTTTTGGTTTGTCCTATTATCAAGATAAGTAATCTTACTACTGGAACTGCCCATGGGCCAGGTATTAGATGTATGCTAGCATGTTAAATGAAGGTTATAGCAGAATGACAACATGAAAGATTGATAGTATAACATGATTAAAGTATGTTCTGTTACAAAATCCGAATTATTTATTTATGCACATAGACACTTGAATGCTAGTATGAGATGGTATGTGCTTCCATGGTATGTGATCTGATGAGGTTGAGGTATACATGTATGTTGTAGAACCATGATGTTGAGGTATATGTGTATGTTGTAGAGCCATGATGTTGAGGTTTATATGTATGTCATAGATTCGTACAATGATGATTATAATGTTGAGACTGTGCAAATGTCTTTACTAATTAGTTAGATGCTCATTAGATTTTGTGTGTCCTTCGGGATTCACCAGTTTGTGTCTCCTTCGGGATTCACCAGTTTGTGTTTCCTTCAGGGTTCACCAGTTTGTGTCTCCTTCGGGGTTCACCAGAGGTAATGGGCATACTTAACTAAGGTAGGATAGGACTCAGTCTTTTTCTTGTTTCATATGCATATGTGTCCCATGAGAACTAGAGCAGTTTATATGTTTCACTAGAGGTGGGTATCTAGAGGACATAGATGCCCAGCCTGACCCCAGTAGTGGGGTTACTTACTGAGTATTTTATACTCATCCTTTCTCATGTTGTTGTTTCAGGTAAGGGTAGAGATACACTGGCGATGGACAAGCGGAATTTGTGATCGAGCCACTGGGACTAGTTTTTATGCTTCCGCTCATGAGATTTAAAGTTCTTTTCATGTTTCTTATAATTTTTAGTTTTGATGTTTAAAACTTACTTTTAAGAATCGTTTTTCAGATTTATTTATTATCCTTTATAATTTATGGGTACCCTATTATTGATTTAGTATTTGAATTTAATGAAAGTCTTTTGAACTTACCTTATTTAATTAGCATTTATTTCGCCATAATCGAGTGTCGTTTTGAGTTCCATGCATGCATGTATTTAGTAACAGCCTAACTTAAGTCCTAGGGGGTCAGGTCATTACAGTTGGTATCAAAAGAAGAAGCCATAAGTGTTTGTTTAACACTTCTCCATGATACAACTCCTCCAGCCAACATGAAAATATAGCTTGAAGTGGATCGCAAAATGTTTTGACATCTAATATAATCAGAATCAGAATACTTAATGATCTCTAAAACTTCCGTTCTCTGATAAGTGAGCATATAATCTTTTGTTCTCTGTAAATACCTTATAACCCATTTGGCTGCTTTCCAATGATCCATCCCCGGTTTACTTAAATATCTGCCTAACACTCCAATTATGAACTCAATATCTGGATGCGTACATAGTTGAACATACATTAGACTTCCAATGGTCGATGTATAGAGAACCTTTTGCATCTCCTTAGTCTCGAGTGTGGTCTTAGGGCATTGACCTAAATGAAATTTATCACCTTTAGCGATCAGGGTGTCTCCTGGTACACAATCTTTCATGCCAAATCTATTCAAAATATTTTCAATGTAGTTCTTTTGTGACAATCTCAAAATACCTTGAGAACGATCTCGCAGTATTTCAATTCCTAATACAAAAGAAGCATCACTAAGATCCTTCATCTCAAAATTCCTTTTGAGAAATCTCTTAGTGTCATGCAATAAACCTACATCATTACTAGCTATGAATATGTCATCGACGTATAACACCAAAAATATTGATTACTCCCACTGAACTTGTGATATACAAAATTTTCCACTATGTTAATCTCAAAATCAAAGGAGGTTATCACTTCATGGAATTTGTAATACCATTGACGAGAGGCTTGCTTGAGACTATAGATGGATTTATTCAATTTGCACACCATAAACTTTGAATAACGAACATAAAGTTTTCCGGTTGCAATATATAAATCGTCTCATCAATGTTTCTATTGAGAAACACAGTTTTTACATCCATCTGGTGTAGCTCTAAATCAAAGTGAGCTACTAGTGCCATGATTATCTTAAAAGAGTCTTTCGATGTAACCGAAGAGAAAGTCTCTTTGTAATCAATGCCTTCATTTTGAATAAAACTCTTTGCAACAAGACGAGTCTTATATCTTTCGATATTGTCATGTGAATCCCTTTTGGTTTTAAATATCCATTTACAACCTATGAGTTTCACTCCTTATGGCAGTTCGACAAGTTCCCAAACATCATTGTCTTTCATGGATTTTATTTCCTCTTCCATACCACTTATCCACTTTTGAGAGTTAGAACTTTGTAAAGCTTGTTGGAAGTTGATTGGATCATCTTCCATTACGCCCATATCATCCTGATGTTCTTGAAGAAATACAATATAATCATCTGGAATTGCACTTCTTCTCTCTCTAGTAGATCTTCTTAGTGGAACTTCTTGAGGTTGTTGAGTTTAAACTTCAGGTTCAATAACGGGGACTTCAATGTTGTCTTGTTCTATAATTGGTTCAATAATAAAGTCAGGAATTGGAGCTTGAACATTATTTATAACCACATGAGAAAAAGAAACCAATTCCTCTTCAAAGACAACTATCCTTATGTTATCTTCCTCCCCAAACTCAACATCCTCAAGGAATCTAGCATTTCCTGTCTCAAACAATGATCTAGAAGTGGGATCATAAAATTTGAAACCCTAAGAGTGCTTAGAATACCCAAGAAAATAGCAGCTAATAGTTCTTGAGTCCAATTTTCTTTCATTAGGCCTATAAGGCCTAGCCTCAACTAGACAATCCTAGATGTGAAGATGCCTAATACTAGGCTTCTTTCCTGTCCACAGCTCATAAGGGGTTTTGGCTACTGCTTTACTAGGTACCCTATTAATGATATTTGTTGCAGTCTTTAGTACCTCACCCCAGAGGGATTCTGATAGAGAAGAATGATTAATCATACTTCTTACCATATCCTTAAGTGTTCTATTTCACCTTTCCACTACACCATTCATGTTGGGTTTTCCCGGCATAGTGTATTGCGGGACCATTCCACATTCCTCTAGGTATTTTGCTAAGGGCCTTGTTCATCTGATCCATCATATCGACCGTAATATTCATCATTACGATCAGATTTGACAGCTTTAATTTTCTTTCCAAGTTGAAGTTCAACTTCAACTTTGAAAGACTTGAAAACGTCCAAAGATTGAGACTTCTCAAAGAATTAAATATAGGTACCCATATCTTGAATAGTCGTCTATGAACGTAATAAAATATTGTTGTCCACTCCAAGAGGCCATAGGGAATGGACCACAAATGTCTGTATGTATTAGTTCTAAGACGTCTGAGCATCTATTGGCACCTAATTTTCTTATGTTTGTCTGTTTTCCTTAATACATTCTACACAAATGTTGAAGTTACTTAAATCAAGGGAATCAAGAATTCCATCTGACACAAGTCTCTAAATTCTCTGTTTAGAGATGTGACCTAAATGCTTGTGCTATAACATAACAGAATTCTCATTTAATTTACGCTTTATATCACAAGAATTAGATAACAGGATCTTGTTAAATGAAGCAAAAGAATTAAGCATATATAGATTATCAATTAAAGAACCGGTACCAATAAAAACTTAGAATCTTGAAAAAGACTAACTTATTATTTCCAAAAGAACAACCAAATTTGTCCAAACTGGAAATAGAAACTAAATTCCGTCTAAATAACAACCAGTTTTTAAAAGTAATCTAAAATTTCCAATAGCTTCAACTGGAATTGCTTTGCCATTGCCCACATAGATGAATCTTTCAGCATCACTTGGCGGTCGGCTCCACAGGCAACCCTGCATTGATATATTTATGTTAGTAGTAGTACCAGAATCTACCCACCAAGTATCTGTAGGTACAGAAGCTAAATTAACTTCAGAACAAACCAAAATAAGAAGTTTATCCTTCTTTACACGCCACTTGGCGTACTTAAGACAATCTTTTTTGAAGTGACCTTTTCTTTTGCAGAAAAAACTAGGATTTTCAATAGTTTATTTCTTGTTTTTATTCTGCTGAGATGTCCCTTCTGCAGCATCCAGAAATTTCCTTTTCTTCTTATCACGAGAGCCTATTGCCAAATGAGCACTTTCTGTCCTTTCTCTCATAATCTGATCTTCTTCTTGCACACATTGTGAGTTAAGCTCATTAATACTTCATTTATCCTTCTGAGTATTATAGCTTATCTTAAACTGAGTGAATTGTGTAGGAAGAGAGATAAGTACCAAATGCACAAGTAAATTTTCATTTATCTCGATATCATGTATCTTTAATTTACCTACGAGATTCGACATTTCCATAATGTACTCCCTTATGTTTCCATTACCCTTATACTTCATAGAAGTTAAAAAGTCAAAAGACTACTTGCTTCCCCTTTCTCATTTTTAGCAAATTATTTCTCAATTTGGTAAGGAACTTATTGGCTTTTGCACTTTCCGTGATAGAGCCCAAAAAGACTCTGGAATGGAGGAAGAACACCAAATAGTCTTTACCAATATTCACTTAATAATTGCATACACATAATACAACTAAAGCAACATAAACATGTAAATATGCTAAATATCATCAATCAAATTTAAATTTAAATTCACCAAAATATCAATCAAATTTAAATTTAAATTTACCACATTATCAATCAATCTTAAATCCACAACATGATTAATTAATCTTGAATCGCACATGATTAATCCAATTTAACTTAAACTCATCAAACTTTAGATTCAAATTCACATAATCATCAATTAAACAAAAAAAAAAAAAACTAAATTTTAAATTCACAAAAAGTATTAATTAGAAACTAGATTCAAATTCACAAATTTGAACCAATTATATAGGTTATCAACAAATTCCCTAATTAATTATGAATTACTAACAGCAACTGATTGATTAATTCTTGATAAATATTAGATTCTCATTCAATTTTTAATCTTTATCTTAAAAAAAGAAAGAACACCGATTTCAACCAACAAATAATTCACCAAATACATCAAACTAAAATCCATGAAAAACAACATATGACAAAAGCTTTGACTGAAACGGGTTTTATCTTTGATCGCATGCCACTACCGAAGAACCCTTCAATAAAATCCACGAAATCGACAGCCAGCAACACCTTATTGGCTGTACATTTTGATGAACCTTGATTGCTTTCTTACGTATTGCGGGCATGAAGAAAGGGTTTTTTTTTTTTAATTTTATTTTATTCAATTCTTTAATCAACTTTACCAAAATCAAGGATTTAATCTCATGCCAATGTAAAACAAAAATAAACTAACAATTCAACATGAAATTCATGCTCTGATACCACTTGTTAGCATAAATACTTTCTATATTGAATAGATAAACTCTAGGATCATTTCAAGAATAATAACATATCGGATTCCATTGAGAAACTAATGATAACTTCAAGATGATGATAGATGATTATAGTCTTCCTCAACCAAATCTCCGAATATCCTTAGGGAGATCTCTCTAAATGGGGACCATAGCCCAAAGGTCTCTTTATATATTAGTTCCCATTAAACCCTAATTAACTAGGAATGAGTTTCTACCCATTAGGTCCATATTCAATTAGAAATCTAGGGCCTTAATTAATTAGATCAGTTCAATCTAATATAATATCCAATAAATTATTAATCCACATATGTAGCCCGTACTTTAATTAAAAATATTATTATTTAAATATGTCTAACAAGGGGACTATAGCCTAAGGTTTTTTTTTTATATACTAGTTCAATTAGAGATCTCATTAAACCTTAATTAACTAGCATTAAACCTTAATTAACTAAGAATGGGTTTCTACCCTTTCGTCCATACTATATTAGGAATCTAGGATTTTAATTAATTAGGTCACATAACATGGTTTAATCTAATAAAATAATCCAATGTATAAATTATTAATCAACATATATAGCTCATACTTTAATTAAACATATTAGTATTTAAATATATCTAACAGACGGAACAAAGGACTGGGTCATAAGGAACTCATGGGGAACTAACCGAGGATTGGAAGGTTATATGAAGATGCAATGAGAAGCGAAGGTCGGAAGGTGTATGTGGATTGACAATGAATCCTTCCTATCCCCCTAAAAGTACTAAGTGCCACAAGATTTCGACATTCTCTTTTAGTCTTCTTTAGGAGTAGAAAGTAGGGATCCTTTCTATTAGCTAGACTTTGATTGATTTACTTTTATGAAAATAATGAGGAAAGTAGCATCTATTTTCTTTCTTTCTTTTTTTTTTTTTTAGTTCCATATGTAGCATTTCTTATATAAATAAATAAAGTAGTCTTGCTTATTCGTTTTAGAATTTGCTTCGACCTAGCTAATTTACTTTATCTATTTCAATTTATGTTACGAAATCGACAATTAAAGAACACAAAAAGGAACGTAGAGATAGAAGATCGACACACAGATATACGTGGTTCACTAACGGTGTGTTAGCTACATCCACGGGCAGAGTGAGAACAGTATTATTAGGGAGAATGTTTTCAGAAAATTACATCACAAACGGCGCCTCTAGGGTTAGAGAGTTTATATAGCACACTACTCTAAATCCTAGGGTCATAATCATAAACAACTACAAATAAATAAATATGCTAAATACGAATTCTGAATAAGTTTATTTGTAAACTTGTACCATGTCTTGTCTTCTATGCCTACGAATCTACAATAGCATCAACCAATGATAATAAGAAGATGAACGTCTGTTTCTCTTACATCATAAACAAATATGAACCAACAATGGACTGAAAAACGTTGATTAATGCATCAAGTTTCTTTTTTGTTGAAAATTTTTCAGTTTCTTGTTTTTTAACGTGTGTTTTATGCTTCTTCATACAATTATTAATAAAAATAACAAAATAATAACAAAAATGTAACAGATTTTTTATTCGCCTCAAAATTAAGAAAAAATAGTTTCCCTTTTTAAAAATAGAAAAGAGAGATTATATCAAATTAGTTTAAGTATTTTGTTGAGTTATCAATAAACGATGAAAAAAAACTAATGAAAATGTAAAATATTTGTTTGAAACCTATCCGTTAAGAAGGGATAGAATATATAATAGGTGTGTAATATGATTGAAACAATCAATCATAATAGTCTATTATTGATAGATATAAGTTGTGAATTAAAAGTATATTATTGATAGACCTCTGTTAATGTGCAAGGTACAATTGTATTATTGAAAATTGCTAAAAAAATATATTATTTAATATTGGTTTGCTATAAAATACTATTAAAAAAGTGTTGGAAAAAAAAAAGATGCAGGCACTAAAAATTAGGGTCACTAAAGATCAAATTTTTGCTTTTTTTTTTTTCCTTCAGCCTTCAATCTTTATTTTCTTCACTCTTTTTTCATACGAAATCCCTAGCGGATTGGAATTAAAACGATTTTGGATGAGAACGCCTAATTCCCCTAAGGATTGGGTATTTTAACCTTAAGAATTCGATTAGGATGATCAATCCCACTTGAATGTTTTTTACATGCACCTCAAATGTTTGCAAATCCAAGAAGCTTAACCTTGAAAACTCTAATTAAACAACCTAATAGGAAGGCATAAATAGCCTCCACATAAAAAAAAACTAAATTACTCCTTACTTAAATGTCATAAAAAGGATAAATTAGAAAAATGCTAAAATTACATCAAAATTATTAAATAAAATATAAACAATAATTTGATGTCTAAGTTGTTGGTATCAATTTTTAATTTCATCTCTCCTCTCCTTAGTTTAAGTAAATCTCGTTATTTCCTTCGACCCAACATCGCCATCTTCTCGACCTTGTTTCTCCTTTTCTGTCATTCATAACTCCTTTGCTAAGCAATCAATGTCAACACCCATTCAATAATTAGGCAACTTAGAAAGGTATTGAGCATCATAAATCCATATAAAATGTTGCCTGCAAGGGCGAAATTAGAGCGGACAAGTACCCATCGAAAGAAGTGGATCGCCAGTCATGACAACAGCAACAAAATCCTTATGCAATGTCGGGAGCAGTCTCTTGCAGGAGTTTTTGCTTCAGTGGGATTAGGGTTTGGATGGGGTCGAAGAAGACGAGCTTGATATTTCATCCTTTGTTTTCTCCCACCATTTTTATTCTAGAGGTGTTCATGGTTCGGTTCGGTTTGAGGCTCAAATTGAATTCAACCACAAATTTTAAAATGTATAATTTTTGAAATCGAACCAAACCGCATGTTCGGTTCGGATTGACAGATCTTTTAAACTTTTTATGATTTTTCATATTTTCTAAATTATAAGTGGTTCGGTTCAGTTTCACCGTCTT